>NC_049170.1:20146948-20446948 GCF_009769625.2 Cygnus olor | reverse complement strand
ACACTTCTTGCCGTATCAGCATTTTCACTGTAAATGACTGTCAAGGGTTTATAATTCAGATGTCACAATTCTTTCTGCACTGAAGCACCATCCTAGGAGGATGGATTTTTGATTTATATGAATATTTAAATGAAAACACACATTTCATATGATTTTGTCAGTCAGCTCACTGTGAAAGCCATTGTAATAACTATAATATTAAATATGGATGTACTCAAAACCTACTGAACAGTTTGATGGCACACGTTTTAGTTATTTATACAAAGATAGAGGAACTCCATTTTTTATGTCACTTTGAAGAGTAAGTTTCCCTAAATAAAGGCTTAAAGAAATTTAGATTTTTTTTTTGAGATTTCAATCCAGCATTATTCAGAACCATTTCAGTGTGACTGGGGAAAATACCAGACTGGAAAAGTCAACAGCCATACCAACCACTGTGGGTTGGCTGTTGCATATGGCAGCTGGTACAGCAGGTGCTTTACCTGAGCTCTGCATCACTCTCGACAGCCTGTACCAACAGTGTCCACATTACAGCCCATTCGCAGCATGACTAGAGAGGAGTTTTCAAAACAATAGCTAGCAACTTGATATTAAGCTAATGCAATATATTTCTGGCCCACTGCCCCCCTCCTGAGGCAATTGTACATTTTCTGGACTATGGTTTTCTGAAATTCCTCTTTTATTCTATGACAGTTGCACTAGCTTCCAAAAAAATAAATAGATAAAATAAAAACAACACGGACAAGTGTAATTGTCCAATTGCAAAATTACATTTGTGCTCATTACCCTTTGCTGTTTCAGTAAGGGAATAATCTGGAATTTAGTTAAGATTTGTACACGGATTTAGAGAATAGCTAATTTTTTCATTATTAGAAGTCACTCGTTTTCAAACCTGTTGTTTAAAGAATCATAACCAACTCATGTTGGACACTATTCTCAGGCTGTCTTTCTAGGTTTGTTTTGAACTTTGTTATATTGTCATGATTTATTAAATGAATATGGAAATATGATACTTGGAAGTATTACACTTTATAGAGGGAATAAAGTTAAGAGGACCTAGAGTGTATATGGATTTGTATATTTCGAATTTTCCATTTATTGTCACTACGTAAAACCTCCTTCCTTACTCATAGTCTTTGTTTGGATGGCTACAATTAAACCTTTTAAAAAAGTTTAACGTGGGACACTATAGACAAGTGCTTCTCTGATCATAAACAGCTGAACTCAGGACTCCTCTGGTCAAGAAGCTGAACAAACCATTACCGCAGCAGCATTCCCCAGCTGAGCAGCCAAACCTCAGCCCCAGCAGTGCCCTTAGCTCGTGCCCTGGTCCTACAAACACGGCCACATGTGGACACCACACAGCCACATCCTTCACACAGTAACAGTCACCCCACTCCTAGTCCAGAGTATGTACAGACATACCACGTATACAACACCAATACCACAGTAAATCCAGGATGGCATACAGGAATATATCTGTTGACGTTATTTTTGCCACACTTTATGTTACTGCTCATGGGCTCCTGCTTGAATCTGGCTGACTTCTCACAAGAGCTCTCAAGGAGAATTTGAGCAACTCATTTTGCCTGCCCTGCTGCAGGGACAACAGCCTCCAGGCTGAACCTTTCAAAATAACACAGCAATTTCTGCTTTGGACATCTGTCCATGGAATCCGATTAAAGTGCTTTTAGAGAAAATAATTCTTTGCATTATTTTTATTATTCATTCCATATTCCCTCTCCTGAGCCAGAGACAACACAATCGGCCAGATTTCTAATACAACTCCTATGGTTTCAAAACCAAAAACCCCTCTCCTCTGAGCTATCAAAAAAGCTTTAATCCTTAAGCTAACAGCATAATTATAAATCCATAACCTACAGAAATGTTCCCTACTGGCTACCACTGTCAATAGTAAATAATTCACATGGAGAGGCTCTAATGGCAAACACTCCACTTAGAAGCTCTTCACAGCAGACAGCAGGATAACTGTAATTCAAGCCCAGAAGTGAGGAATGTCTAACTCTCATGTGATTTCCCCACTGACAAAGTGCAAACAAAATTCCATGGGTCTTCCTGTTAGAGGGAATGTGCTCACTGGAATAAGGCTGTAAGGATGAGGGCAAGATGTTTAAGTACAAATGTATTACAGGCTGCTAAACTAAGCACTTGCTAGCACTGCACTATATGATGCTTCCTGTAACAATGCTGGGGAAAGTATTGTGAATGACAATACCCCTTCCCATGCAGACTACATAATGTGCACGAGACTCTTGCATGGCCTTGCTGGGGAGAAGTACTGCAGGGAACTTATCCCCATTTCTCCACCCTCTCTATCCTCCCATTGAGCAAGATGTGAGCCATGTGCTGAGCTGGCTGACAAAGACATGGCAGGCACCAGCCCTGCATAACCTTGCTCCATCCTGTGGGGACAGTATTACAAGGCCAGGAGAAGGACTGAGAAGCAGTGGAAATTAAGTGGGAAGACCTGTCTTTAAGGAGTAACAGGAAAAAATAAATAAATACATTCAAAAGTAAATTTAAAAGTATTGCTGCTTGCAAACATCTTTTGTTTAGTACTGGCCACTTGTCTAATCCTATTGTAGTGACAGCACGCTCTAGGTACATTGATTGCACCAGGTACAATGCTCATGGTCCAGGTTGTCCTGATACACCAGGGTTGGTACAGAGAGTCAAGGAAGGTATAGCACAAATTATAACTACCCTATGGCAGAGGAACAAGAGTAACAGGTATTTTTAAATCTTGAAATCAGCAGGAACTATTTGGTATTCAGTGCTGGAAAAAGCCAGGACCCTAATGTGTCTGCTACAGATTAAAACTTCATTTGTAAGCTCTCCTTTATTAGAAGTTTTGACATCTTCTCTATTTTCTGTTTGAAAGTACCCATATCAAATAAGGCATATCTGAGAATAAAGTCAAATACAGATTGTGTACATTGAACAAGCTTAAGGCAATAACAACAACAACAAAAAATACAATACCTACAAAGTCTCTTATTACATTGCTTTAGTCCACCAGACGTATATTTCACACTGCAATTTCATTAATGTTCTCCAGATGAAGTTGTGCAATCAGCAGAAAACCACTAAAGAGACAAAGTATTGCTATGCTAAATAGCTTACTTGCTCTTCCTGCTTATACCCAAGCTAAACCTTTTTATCTTTCTCTTTTCCATTCCCAAAAACTGACCCAACATGATCAAATTTCATGTCAGTAAAATATATTAAAATAAGAGGAGATGAAATTTTTAATTTTATAATTTGTTATTCCTAAAAAAAAAAAATGTCATACTGGCAATGGGAAAATTGAGAAGTATATATTATTAGCTTGATACTTGAAGCAATAAAATATAGATCATTTCCTGTTACTTAGTCCTTCTTGCCAGAACCTAATGTTATTAAATTCACTCCTATGCTGGGATATTTTTAAGAAACAATAAAAAAAATAAAAAAAATTCGAATGCTTTAATGTGTCTTAAGAGTAATATAATACATCTAATTTGACAGGTACGGTATTTAAAATTACAGTGATTTCAAGATGAAAAAAAAAATAGAAACAAGAATGGATTAGAGTCATCTGTATATGCACTATTAATTGAAAACTGTGTATTTAAAATGAACTAGGAAATGACAATGAATTACTAAACCCTATATTTTCTAGAAGCATGTAACATACACTCCAAAAATGAATACAGAATGAAATGGACAGTATTTATAGGATACCTGTTTTTACTACCTCCTCAAAGTTGCTTATAATGAAGAAAAGAAGAATTCAAGAATTGAAATATCTGCTTGCCACAGCGTACTTATGTTTATGTACTGTGATTCACTCCTCAGATCCAATGCAAGCCTCCACAAACACTCTTCTTCCACAGGATATCTTTCTTATTCTGTGCACAGGAGGAGAAAAATCCTGTGAATACATGCAGTGAATATGACTATTGTCCACAGCAGTATTTTCCAAGTTTTCTTTTCTTTTCCATGTCTTTTTTTTTTAATAAAAATAAAAAATAAAAATAATTAAAAAAAAAGAACTCCACAACCATTCTGAAATAAAACCACCTTTGACCCACTGTTTCCAAGGGAAAAAAAAAAAAAGACAAATTAAAGACAAATTAACATTGGACATTATTACCAATTTGTTGATTTTCTTCCTTCTGTGTGTGGATGAATACATATCATACATAAGAGATGTAGTCATTTAATGACTAGCTTTCTGATGCAGACCATAAGTTGAGAAATACTGGTATTTTTTCTCACTTGTTGTGAATGTTTCTATTTGAGATTTTAAATTTAAATGCTTAGATTTTAGCATATTTAAGCAGTTTCTCCTGGCAATAGAGAAACAATCACAAACCACTCTTCCATTTTCTACCTCGAAGGACAGAGATAATAAATGCTTCTCATTTAAACAGTATTTTCCATCTTTTTTTTTTCTTAAGTGGTTGGTTTGGTTTTGATTAATCTTTCAGGCTATAATGAAAACCTGACTACATGATATATCCCTGGGTGTAGATTTACAGAAGCATAACTGAAACCAGAATCTTATTATGGCAAGTGACACTGTGAATCCTGACTAAAGGCAGAACTCTCTTCAGTGTTACACAATTTGTAGAAGGCACAATAGTTAAATAGTCACAATAGGGCTAAACAAGAAGAAATAATTGCCTTTTAAGGTTATGGAAGGACGTGGCACTTTATAAACAACACAAACGCCAGTTCTCTTGTCCCATAAGCTTAAGCCTTATTTTCATGTCTGGTTTAAATTTCTAATCAAATTGTTCTACCAGCCCATTACACATAATAAAGCCAGTCTCATTGTTTGATTAAGGAGCATGGCTGGAAGTTGCAGCCATCTGGTTTTCTGCATGTGAGAGTAGCAGCCTTTGCTTTGTCAGTCCTCTGGATTGGGCCACTCTTTACTTTGTGTGTGTGGACTTCCCTATCAGTCTCAGTTCTGTGGGAAGGCATCCAAATCCTAAACATGAGTTTTTAAGTGTGTAACTGCCCTGCATCAGGCTGCATCTCTGTCTGCTCTGTACCAGGAAAAAATGCCTTCTTTAGGAGAATAAAACCACTTCGTTCAGAAAACTAAAGTATCACAAGAACAACCCACCTCTGATTTGTAACTGCTGAGATGTTTAAGTCATACTCCTAAAGCTCTTAATGGACAGAAGGCAAAGAACTATGGCAGCTGAATACAATAACCACTGGAAACACATTCAAGTGCTTTGAGATGAACTTCACTTACTGCTTTTATTTACATTTTCTAATGAACGTTTTCTGACAGAGAGGACTTCCACACAGATTTCGCCAGCTTTGAAGTAAGTGCAGGGGGATATTCCTGTTTGGGTAGAGACACTGGTAACACTGAAGCTCTGTATTCATTTCTTTGAAGCCTGTGGGTACCTTTCTCAGTATCATTCTCTTCCATGACAGCATTCAGCTCTAGTTCATGCAGAGCAGTTTTGAAGAAGAACTCATATAATATTAATAATCACACCATTAGGGAAAAACCACACTCAGTCAGAGACAGTTAGTGATGCTGTGGTGGAAGGAGCATTCTGGATATTTGGGTATTGAACTTGGTTGTGTTTTGTCCCACCTGTTTTCATGGAATGAATGAATGTTACAGTGAGATTACATATTTTCATGCCTTTTCTGGAAATGGACCTGCAGTTTTATATTCAGTCCTGATTCTTCTGAATAGTGAACAAAAAATATTTTCTTAAAATGCAAAATGCGCATTCACAGGGAAAAAAAATAAGATGATGTTTAGAAAAACATATTGGCAGTACAGCTGTTTTGCAGTGAACAAAAAAAAAAAAGAAACACAGACCAACCCAAACACATTTCATCCATCTGTAGTCAGTACATGAATGCAATAAGCACTTTGAACAAATGTTAAGTGCTCTGAGGTGGAAAGGAATTGCTGGCTTGTTCTTTTTTGTAGGCTGAAAGGCATTGCACCTGGAAACACACCAATGTGGAGATGGGAACTTTTTCTGCTTGACAAAGAACTTAATCAAGAAGACTCATGATTTGTAGATGAAATAAAAAGATGTCACCCAATTTACCAAGTTAAAATGAGATGGGGAATGGATTGCCTATCTCACAGTTCACACCACACAGTTCAACATTTAACACCATATCTGGTAAATAGTGATGGATTCAAGAAATATAACAAAGAAAATATAAAAATCTAACATCTGTTCAGCTCTCATTTGTTATGTCCTTTTCTATACCTGAAATCTCCACAATTTGAAGAGACTTAAGTCTTCCAGACTTTCCACAGCCCAAACATCTCCATTGTTCACGTACAGGCTTGAAGCCAACTTGAGCTTCATCAGTCTTTGGGTTCAGTGAGAAAAATGGTGATTTACCACCCTAGGGGTTCATATTTCTGTCTCAGATTTCTGAGACTGAAATATCTGTGCAAGAACTGTACAGTGCCTAGACAGTGAGTTCATCATTGTGTGATGTCTCAGACTTGCCATGCACGTGCTAAAGCAAAGGTCATCTCCACACTGGTCATCCATGCAGTGCGTGTGGAACAGGGCTGATAGGAGTCAGGCACATAAACTCACTGTTCATCCACAGACAAGGCAGGGGTGTGGACTGCAATGGGTGTATTTCATTCCTTGCCATGTTAATCCCTGTTGCAGATGGGCTCGAGTTCAGCATCTGACATAAGTTACCTGGCCTATTCTCACAGATGTGTTTTGAAAAGGGTAATTGTCTGCATATGTAGTGTCAGCTCTTTTTCTTGCTCTGTCACAATCATTGCCCTTTCAAAATTAAGCCTGGATATATTTTCCCTTTTGAAAAATATCTTTGTTACTCTTTCAACCTCAGGCAGGCAATTAGCAGGATTAGCTCTTTCCTAAATCAAGTGAAAAGCATGTTGACTGAGTTTAGACACTCCAACCCTCTACCCTTCATCACCCAATTGAAACTAGAACAGGCCCCTTTTGCAGCTTCAGTAGTGGTCTCTCAGCCCCTTAAAACTATGATGGTAATGTACATCCCTGTGTATAATAAGCTTTCATTCCCAGTACTTGACTCATTTTAAAAGGATGCCATATTATGGACTTATCATTGATAGAACAAAAATAAATTCAGATTATCAATCAGACCATCTTATAAATGTAATTTATACACTGTCAAAACTCTTAGAAAAATTTACACTAGTTCAAGATTTATTTAACAATGTACTGAGTTGGTGGCAAATCTGGTTCAAGAAGGTCTTGGGTTTCCCACTTCCCTAATTTATTTTTGCTCCTCTGTTGACATTTATCCCATCCTCACAGACAGACAGCAGTTTGTGGAGGACACACAATAGAGAATCTTGCTAAATGACTGTGATTAAAAGTAACCCACAGGAAAAATTTTATATATATATATATATATATATATATATATATATATACACATATATATATACATATATATATATATATACATATATTTCAAGTTCCACTTTCTGCTTTTCTAACCTCAACAAGGCTCATATAAATACAGCCCTTCACCAAAGAACAATGTAAACCACCTGTTTCATCACCAGGTATATCTTCAATGCACACCTCTTCACTGCTTTCTTGGGTCATTCCACTATGGGCATCTCAGTATGGAGCACACTGTCTTTATTCATACTACAGATGCTTAGGATGCTTGCATGTCTAATGTATGTCTGTAGATAACATGAACAGGGCACCTGTTGACATGACAGGCTTCACCTTCCCATAATTTATCATTTCTCTAATTTACATCATTTTCTTGTCTGCACCAAACTCAACCTATAATCTCACAACGTTAGTGAAAACAATAGTCTCCTGCTCTCATAGTGGATGGCACTATGAGAAAAAAGATGACAGAAGACAAAAGAGAACTCTTTCTGAAAAGAGAAAGGTGAAAAGATGTACATGATAGCCTTTCTTAGTAGGTCTAGCATGTACTGCAAGACTGCTATCATAATACATACAAGCTGGTCATTCTTAGAGCATTTAAAACAAGGATAAATTATCTTCTATATGACCACAATTTAAAATAAATAAATAAATCACTTTAGAACACATTCTTTTCTGGCAGAACCAAACTGAGTGAAAAGATATCCCTTTCCTGCATTGCAGACCCATAACTAACCCTGATATGAAATATATGATTATTATAGTCATGCTTTCTACACTTTCACTTCTAAATCTACCGTTGCTAAATGCAGCATTTTGATATATGACAGGGAAGATTAATGAATTGACTTTCAACCATAAAGATTACTTGTTCATTTTTTCCTACAGATGAAGTAGGATCTTTTGTGAACATGTAGATTTGATGATACCATAACTCATATGAGCTGTGGGGGACGATCTGGCACTACTGAAGTATCATCGGGTTATTGCTGGTATTAATTATAGACTACAGAAAGTTTGGACCTGATTTGGATCTCAAGACTAATATTCACAAACCAATATGAGCTGTCAATAATTCTTTTTCCCCCTCCTACCCAAGGAATTTTGTGTTGAGGTTTATTGTAAGTTCCCACAAAAGCTTTTTAAATTCCATATGAGTGGACTTGTCAGAAATCATCAGGCTTATTTATTTCTTTCTGTGAAAAAAAAAAGTTTAGCACAGAAAATAAATGCTTGATATCAGAGGGACACTGAGATGAAAAACATATGAGATCAGATACCAAATTTTCAAAAATATAGCTTTTTTAAAAATACTTGAAAAGGTGGGCTGACTTTGAGTTGTTCCTTATCAAGGTGATCATATGTTGTTTGTGTGAGGTACAGTATCAGTGCAGAATACAAATGCAGTAAGCTTATTTTTAGGCAAAGTGACAATGACTTTTTTGCACCACTGATAGATGGGATTTCTTGAGACTATCATTTCAAAAAAATGCAAGAAATAACAAATAAGAAGAAAAAAATATATAATTTCTTTCATATCAGATTTACATACTTACATTACCTATAAATATTGTAACTAAATGGCATCAGACAATGTAAATTGTGGACAACAACAAAGCTCTTCTAAGGTCTGAGAAGTGATGGCCACTTTTCCAAGTAGATCAGTTGGAATCAATTTACTTGTTAATTGCTTCATTTTCTCTCCCAGATCCTCAGACTGATTTTTCTATTCCAGAAATTGGAAGTTGGCACAAGTCTGCTTGTAGTAAATGGTGTCAGTCTCTGTTTCCTTGTTAATCTCAGTCCATGAGTCTGAGAGAAAAATAAATGGTACCTAATAAAGGGCTCTCTGTACAAGACTTTTCTCCAAATATGTTTCAAGAATGTATTTTTACAGAAAAGTTTAGTACCTAAAGTTCTCTTTGATATTAGCATAATCACAGTAGCCATTTCAGGACTACATATTCAAAAGGAAAATTCCTATTTGAAGAGAACTGCAACTTATTGGACAGAAAACTGTCAGTTCAAGCAACCAGGTACAACTACTGTGTTTTGTTTTCTGCCTGCTTTCACATGCCAGATAGCTCCTGTTTGAATAAGTTTACAAACCAAGAGGTTATGTTTTTAACATACAGAGCTCATTACTCATGGTCTTCTAATTGGTAGCCTAGTAGAGAGGGAAATATGTACAAATATGCAGAAGATCTCTAGTCCATTAAATCATAAGTAAATATACTATCAAATGAATAATTTCATTTTCATGATAAAAAAACATAAAAAACATCTTGGTCCAGTTATTAGATTGAATGGAATCTGGGCAACACATTTTAAAAAAATGTATTAAACATTATTATCTTTTCTACTGTGAATTTAATGTTTTATAAGTCTTTTTTTTTAACAGATTTCATGCTTTCATTTGAATGTTAACATCCAACATTTCATTTCTAAGCTGCATTAAACAGGCTTGAAAACTAATAGAATTAATTAAAAGTTTTTCTTAATTACTCCACAGTTAAAGCCTTTTTCTTCCAGTGCTAGTACTTAGTTGAGTTTCTTCCTCATGTATAAGCAGAAATCTTAGTACTTATCTAAGTACTACCATCTTCTCCACCATGTGTAAGAAAGTGTTTATTTAAATTCTTTTTTAAAGTTTTTGTAGTCATATAGTTTTTTCCTATTATTTCTATTTCTCCCATTAATGAACCACATATCTTCATTTCTCCATATTTTCATTTCAATACACCAGGCTACTACTTTAGCATTTCTGTTTATATAAGCAGACTAATTTAAAGCCCCCTGTAGAAGACAGCTTAGAGAGTTTATAGTTGGTTCCAGAATATTCAGTAATATCTGGCTGACATATATATATACTTACTTGCACTTGGCCTTGTTGAACTCCACGAGGTTCACACAGGCCCACCTCTCAAGCCTGTCCAGGTCCCTCTGAATGGCATCCCTTCCGTCCAGCATGTCAACGACACCACACAGCTTGGTGTCATTGACAAAGTTGCTGGGGGTTCACACCATTCTACTCATATGAGCTCACAACTTATAATCAGACCTATAAAATATATATATATAAATATATTTTATATATATAATTATGGAGACCAGAAAATATCTGTAAATTATATTTTTCCACCATTTTCATAGTAAGCATATATTAAGCAATTCTGGTTAATTGTAAGGCTCTACATTTTTTTAGACTGGGCTAAAATTGTTGTTAACTTGAAAATCATTCCCAAACTGAGCTGCTGCACATGAAGGTTGGTTTTGAGAGCACTAAGAAAGTTACTTTTCCCACCTGCAGTTCTTTAAGAAGTCAATTGAATTCTAAAATGTGTTTCTGATATAATAGCCATATAAATGTCAAAAGAGAGTTTAGTACAGTCACTCCCAGACAAGCAGGATAGATCGGTAACAAACACAAGAATTTTGCTATTATTGATTCAATTTCTACTGTATTATTATGCTTGGAGACAAAAAGTCCTTTCCTTCCACTAAAGTAAGATATCTATCGTCACACTAAAAATGAACTAGCAAAGCTTCCAGAAAGGAGTTTGGAGGAGAAAAAAAATAAATAAAGACAATGTCTGAAGTTTTCTGCATCACTAATCACATTGTAATGGCCTTTAAAAAGTCTATATTTTAGCCCCTGTTAATAAAAATTATTTGTTCATATGAACATTCCTCCATCATTAGAAAGAAGTCATCTTTATGTGGAAGAAAAAAACAAATGGACCGTGGACCCTGGAAGAAAAACAAATTACATTCTTGAGAAGTAGCCCCAGGAAAGATTGTATAACTATTGTATGCATTAAGAAAAAGCCCATGAAATAAAGTAGGCACTCAGACTCATTACTTATTACAACCTAAAACATACCACTAAATTGCTTTAAAAGGTAATGAAAAGATAAAAGTGCGTGCTTCATCTTATAATCACTCACTAGTTGGTATATGTATCTTGAAGAGATGTTCTTTGATGTTTTCAGAATAGAAATTTCCAGAAATAGTGCACCTTTAATGCCACCAAGGGGAATTATTAGGAGTACTAAAAGTGATATCATTTGTTGCCAAAGACTTCTGGACAGAGAGAGTTGGATCTCCAGGGCTTCCAGTGTTGCCATTAAGATGTTTCCCCTTTTCATTCCTCACATGACAGGTGGCAAAATAGGACAAGTTAGGATTGGTCTGAAAATCATCTTTGCCCTTCCTAGGTATATCTAGCACAGAAATCCGCAAGCTCATTAGGAGAGTCATGTTGCAGTTCCACTCTCAGCACACTGCATTGCCACAGATCAGCATCCCATGGTCTCCAGCACGGCACAGGCAGATTGGCTAAACTGCATTACCAGAAGCAGTTTTAGTATCAGATAAGAGAACTTTAAGCATTTTATTAGACAGCCCTACCATATGCAAATCCAGGCAGTTGCACTGTCTTAATGCTGGTCTGCTTTTAAACACACTGGCTTTTTTGGTCACTCCAAGGAAAATGATCTCAAATTACCTTATTACTCAGGCTGCATGTCACAACATTAAGGTTATATCACTACTTTATTTCTTTAATAATTTCACTTTAACCAGTTAAAAGTTACTCCTTGAAAAACATTTTTCAGGCGCTTTATGTTTGTTTCCCTTCTTACATGCTTTAAATACAGAACAACACAACATGGATAATTATCTGTATGGCTAAATCCATTCAGCAGAGAGAGAAAGAAAAAGAATAATTTATAACTAAAAATTAATGCAACACTTTTAAGAAATATTAAGCCATTTGCAGGAAGCCACCCATAAATATGCCATGCACAAAAATTATTGGTTGAACAAGTCTAAAATTTCAATAGAATTGAATTTTTGTTCACTTTTTACCTTCCTTGTCAGCACAATTTAACAACACCTTGCACTTCTTTGAAAAGCAGCCACCTTAAATCAAATAAAAGTCTCATTAAATTTTCCATATCCTCCTTTAGAGGAATGCAGAGTGATATGGTATTTCCCATTGTCTGTGCTTAGTGCTGTTTAGCAGGGCTATTGAAATGATGCTAAGACAGCAGTACAGGTGGATTTAGAACGTATTAATAACAAAATAATTAGAATGTCAAAGCTCATGAATTAGCGCTTTTCAAATTCAACTCCAATCAGCAGATTATGGTTTTTGTGCCTCATGCAAAATATAAACACTGCAATTCATTACATACACATCCTTTTTTTTTTTTCCTCCTTGCAGGCATCTTTGCCAGTGAGTGTTAAATTAAGAAATTAATCCTTCAGAGGTCAATGAAAAAGGCTTTATTGGTGTTCACAAAATCAAATACTTGGAACAACAAACAGTCTGGGCAGCTCCCCCAGCCCAGTATATCACTACTCCATCTGTGTTTAGCATTTATTTCCTAGACACTTGGAGGGAATTTTTCAGACTGTGCTGAAAATTCAAACAGTTCCCTGCTATTGCTCCTTTGTCCTGAAAAGTCAAACTTCATTACATCCATAAACAATGTTAGTTTTTTAGGGGAAAGTGTGGAAGCGATAGGCTTAAATCCTTTCTCCCTGATCTAGTCCCTCAAGACTCTATCCTTTCATCCTTTAAACACACAGCTTTCTGCTGAACCATGTTCCTCTCATACATGAAATAACATCTTCCTTTTCTTGCATGGTGCAGAGATATGAAACCTCTCTGTGATATTATAATGGAGAATGATATGTACCTATGAGGTAATATTTGTTTAAATTGTAGAAAAAATAAGATTGGGGGGGAGGGGTAAGAGGGCAGTAAAAAACTCTTTTGTTGGTCTACACCACACAATCAAATAATAAATCACATATAGTCACTGTATCATTTTGACATAGTATTCTGAGCCATTGGTTTCATTATCTGGTGTCACAAAGGAGAGTTCAAAAATTCAGGTAACAATTCCTGTGGGTGAAAACAGGTTTTATTATTTACAGGATATTTTTTTTCCCCACATAGAAAACCTGATGGAATGTGTCACTGATGAGTTACCCAGGAAAAAAAAAAAAAAATCCTTCAAAGAGTCCAATGCTCTTTAAGACAGTATTGCATATCAAGAGACTCTTCAGTGACTCTAGGGAAAGATATACTTTATCTGGCATGCATCCAGTGCACAGCTCTTTAATAAAACTGATGGACAGTTATTTTCTTAACCCTGTGATCCTCTGTACCATTGATTCTTCTAGTCTGTAGAAATGCCTATGTCAAAGGGCAGAGCCTCTGAGAGTACCTAATGTGACATGTGATTAGCTTGTTTTCCTAATTGTATCAAAGACGACAGCCCTTTCTATTTAAAAATACTTATTTATCTATATATAAACACTATATATACTGTTGCACAGGAAAATGCAAACTTGAGTTTCTGTGCAGTACAACACCACTATAAGACAAGTTACCTTTTCTGTAACTGCCTTGGACATTAAAAATCAAAGACCCAAACAAGATTCTGCTTTTCTGGCCGGCTGTGATTTTCTTTTTCCCCTTTCAACCTGTAACTAATCATTAAGTGTCTATCAGAAAATAATTCCCTTTTGCCCCCAGTATCAGCACCACCTGGGCTCTTCCCTTGCTATGGTATTCCCTTGGAACATCATGCTCTACTGATGCTAACCAACTTTTTTCTCAGTCTCTAATAAGCAAGCCAAATTCTGAGCAATTATTCTCCAATAGTACTTGGTTTTGAAGTTTGATGTCTTGTATTTTAAACCTGTAGAAAGGTTTTCATGCTTTTAAATTCGTCTATTTTTCTAATCATATCAGCTGGTCTAATAAAAGGTTTTACATGTCCCCACAAACCTGACTTAACCTGGATTGCAAAGTATCACATTCATTTTTTCATGTTTTTAATGGGTATTCTACTAAGACCTTTATGTTTGCAAATATCAAAGACTTTGCTGAATGTTATAAAGTTGATCTCTTACAGCTGCCAGTTAATTTATTTAAATACCAAATATAATGCATTTTATATTAAAAAACTAGTGAGGGAACAAAAGAAAAAACACTCTTTGTCTTTATTTCCCTAGCAGCATCCTAGCCCTGCCTGCAGTCCATTCAATTTAGGGAATATATAATCTTTCTGTAAATTTCATAAGTGAGTGCTGCCTGGTTATTATCACTGCAGAATGTCCAGCAAGAGGAAGCAAATCTTGCAGAGGGGTGACAGAGTATTCGTGTAGTTTTGAATAAACATTGGATAATGGCTCCCCTCTGAGAGATTTGTAATACTCTGATATCAAAAGACTTATGCATTAAAAATAACAAGAATGCATATCAGATTAGCCTTTTCACACTTTAGAATTATGTAGCTTTAAAGAACACAAACTTAGTAACCGTGTAACTCCCATTTGATTCTTTATGGACCTCATGTGAAATGAGGTTTTCCAAAATAAAACAGATCCAAAATTATGTATTGAAAACTGAAATTATTAATAAATTGATATGTTCATAAATAGATTATTACAAATAAAAAACATTCAAATAAGTGGTCTAGTCTTTGTAAGCAATTTATGGATCTCTGGAGCTTTCAGTCAATAGACATGAGCTCATACTACTCTGGGACTCTCCTGTACACAAACAGCAAGATCAGGCCAAATAACTTTGCCAAGAATTATTTCTGTACTTGCCCCTTTATACAGATCTCATATGCAAATGTCAGGGACATGTCACATACCCAACAGACAGTATTTCATTCCATAGGAGAGAGGAAAAAGCTAAGAAACTTTTTTTCATTTCCACTGAAAGATTCTTGCACTCAGGAAGGTCTTACCCAGCCTTGTGTAAAATGGCATTGGCAGTAGGACTGACTTCATTCCTCTGGAAAAACACGGTTCTCAACCTAGAAGTGCTTAATGTTGCTGAAATTCTCCTGACAAAGAGGATACACTTTTCTTGGCTCACCATTTATCCCATTTGTGGGTATTAAACTACTGATCCTGCAAGACATTGAGTGCCTCCAATTCCCACTGAAATAGAATATAACCTGTAATATATCTTAAAGTTATTTGCCTCTTTTCACCTTAGAAGTAAACTTCCTGATAAATTAATGCATGTTAAGCCACCATTAAGTTTTAAACAGCAATACTCTGTAAGAGTACTCTTTCTTAGCAGCTTTTAAAAGAGCATCAGGCAACAGAGGATTTCTGAGTGACAAATCTCATCTGTTAAAATGCATTAGGAAGAAACCCAGACAACTTCACAAAGGGTGGAGTCCATGAACTGGAAGGGAAAATGTCCCCATGTTCATTTTCCCAATCAACCAGTAGTTTGAGCATGACCCAGTGATCCCAATACACCACCTGGTTGACCAGACAACATTCACTACCCATTACCTCAGCTTGGTGACCTCTGCAGAAAACTATAACAAGCCAGTTCTTCAGATGTTTTTTCTCTGAATCCCAACCCTCTTGCCAACTGTAAGGTTGGTCTTAATCATTTCAAAAGCACCATTATCTGAAGCTAAACAAAAGACATGGATTTGTTCAAGCATAGTGGTTTAGTTATGTGGGAATTACCAATCCCATAAGTACAATGAGATCTTAAGCTTCTGGCAGCAGCAGCCCTTTTCCTGATTTCATCAGATTTGAAAAACATAGGAATTAATCAAGTCCTACAGTTCCTCTCCTCCAAAAACAGCTTCTGTCCTTATACCTTATACCCATCTCTCCTGACTGATCACCTCAGAGTCTTCCTACATTAAACAAGCACTAAAGAACAGATCAGTAAGCCAAGTCCTAGTTAGTCTTCCCCACACCCTAAAATCAAGCCAGCTCTAAGCTTAAGCATCACTGTGGCCCATGTCTAACTTAATATACTACTTTCACCTCTGGCAGAACAAGCTTCTTCAGCCTGGGTAGAAATCTCCTTATATTACTTCAAACAGCATGGTCCACAGGGCTTCATAATGGGCTGTTAGGTAGGCTGATTAACTGATTTGGTCTGGGAAATTTAACATGGTAGTGCAAATACTAATCAGGAAAAAGTATGTCTAGGGTTAAGGTAATGCTATGGACTAAAGGGGCTGCGGAATTCAGTTTATTGCTAATTTCTGAAAAATATGGTGAGTTAATATGATGGAGTGTTTGCAGTGGTAAATGTCTCATATTTATTGGAGGGTAAGACTGGAAATGGTCAGGGGTAGTTTTGGGGTTTGTGCTTGTGTGAGGGTGAGAGTTCAGAGCTCCAGGCATTAAAGAACTGGTATTTCAGAATACACTCTGAGTGCCAACTTATTTGTCTCTGTTGTAGTCTGTCCTGGCTGGTGGCAGAGGCATTTGGAAATTTTAATGCTATATTTAGACACACTAAGCTTTGCCTCACTCTTGGTTCAATCTCTAATCCCTGCAAGCGTTATCATAAACAAATAAATCTGAAAAGAAATGATAAATCATTTAATCCAGCTGATATGAGTCAGTAACTATGCCAAAGACCATCCTGAAAGTTAGAGGAAGTTTAGCTCTTCACTCTTCTTTTATCCTATTCTAAATCAATCCCAAACATGATCTTGAACCTTAACCTTATTTCAGCAACTTTCACCCAGCTTCACACTAAATACTGGCAATTCACTGAAGGAAAATTATACTTTTTACTGCTTTCTATAAACCCACACATCTGAGAAGAAAGCTGGTATGAGGGAGTCTCTGTCTTCAAGTCCATTCTTGAAGCTAAGCAAGATGGTATGGTGGATGCTGGGGTGAAAATATTTGGTTGAGGTCTTGGGGTTTGAGCTGTTGTGTTATTGGTCAAGGCTACGTCACACACAGTGAGGGCAGAAGTGAAGCTTGCAGATTGCAGAAGTGAATGCTGTCCATTCAGGTCAGGCTGGAGTTTTCTAACTACAGGTGGGTCTAGAGCTGGAATTAGGTTATGGGACAACACTGATTAGGTTTTATTCCTGCAGAAAGGAAGACTCTCACAGGTCTGAGTCATACCATGGTGTTCACGGCAATGAACTGTCATTTCATTCCAAAGTAGTAGGGTCACTGAACTACCACTGATTTTAGGACAGAAATAAATTTAAAAAAATGTATTAGAACAGAATTAAAAATAATAATAATAAATATTATACGCAAAAATGTACAGGCAAAAATATTATTATACTCTGTTTTTTTTGTGTTCTTTATCAGTCCCACTACAGTCCTGTGAGACATAGGGGTCTTGTACCCTTGGAGTTCTTTTTATTTTGCCAGTAAGAACTCCATACCTTAAAAGTCAGCCTATTTTTTAATTTATAAAACAAATTTTATTCACATACATTAAATGAATATGTATTTTCCATTTACACCAGAGGGGCCATTTCTTCCTGGATTTCTTATGAGTCATATAAGCGTAAAATCAATTGGCCCTGTAAATCAGCATGAAATAATCTGCCTTCAAGAAAACTAGCTAGAAGTATTTATGCATTAAGGACACTGTCCTCCAAACCATAAAACATCAGTCAAGCCCCCTTGCACAGGATCTGCTGAAATACAAGAGAATTCACTGCACAAGTTGTAGAGAAACCTTCTTGCTCAGCAGACAAGGAGTGCTTAGTGATGCTATAAATCAACCTGACCTACACTATCAGTCTACCTGCTGTTCTGTCACATACCATAGATGAGGCTAGAACAGGGATGAGAGAGGAAATTTGCCTGTGGGGTACTGTTCAACCAAGGCTATGAATTTCTCTTCAAACCCTTTTGTGCACTATAGGAAACAAAACTGTGTCAAAGCAAACCTGAAGTCACTATCCTATCATTACCCACATTGTTTAATTTTAGCATATTCCCTGCTATACTTTTAGTTCCTACCAATTATCACTCTCTCAAAAAAACTCAGACACAAACTCCCAGTTAATACAAAAATATAGAAGACTTAAGGGTAAAAGAATTTAGCTCTATAGATGTAGGTTGTGCCATGTAAGTTAGCTTTTGGGATGAAATATTCCCTGTCATTTGGATGCTTGTCCAAATTGTATTCGTTTCACAAAAAAAAAAAAATCCTATTAAAATTTCCCTAGCTTTCATAAAAAAGTTACAGCTCAGCTCACAAAATAACATAGATACAAGAAGTCTTGGAAGCCCATGTATCACCTCTCAACCGGACACCAAGTTGAAGACACCCTCGAGTTTCTTCCTGACTCCTTCCACCTTTGAGAAAGTTTTTCTAATCTCTTGCAAGAGGTAGGACTGTTTCTTTTCTCTCCATTTATAAATTGGTACAGCTGAGGTTTTTGCCAATTGGCATTACAAGTCTTAAACAGCCACTTAAACTGAGCAGTTAACTTTGCTTGATATTGTGGTTTAACCCGGCAGGCAACTAAGCACTACATAGCCATTCACTCACCCTCCCCACACCATACAGTGGGATGGGGAAGAGAAGTGGGGAAAAAAGGGTTGAGATAAAGTCAGTTTAATAGAACATAAAAGGAAGAGAGAATAATCATCATTAATAAACAACAACAACAATAATAAAAGTATACACAAAGCAAGTGACACACAATGCAATTTCTCACCACCCACTGACAAAAGCCCAGCTAGACCCCGAACAACATCCTTCTCTTCCTACCTCCCCTCACCCCACTCCCAGACAACTCCTCCTCTATTTATTGTTCAGCATGACACCATATGGTATGGAACATCCCTTTGGTCAGTTTGAGTCAGCTGTCCTTGGTCTGTCCCCTCCCAGCTTCTGGTGCCCCTGCAGCCTCCACACTGGCAGGGCAGAGCGAGAAGCTGAAAAGTCCCTGACTTTTTCAGTAAACATTGCTCTGCAACAACTAAAACATCAGTGTTATCAGCATTATCTTCATCCTAAATCCAAAACACAGCACCATACAGCCTGAACAATATTCTCTGAGATTAGTGTGATAAACACAGGTCTATAGTTATTTCCTCCTCTTTCCCTCTAAGGCATCCTGAATTGTCCTCACCTGCCAAAAATGCCTAGGAGTTTGAATCTTCATAGTCTGACACATTTCCAGAGTGACTTCTCTTACTAAAAGGCTAGGCTAGAAAAAAAATACAGCATTGCTGAAACAACTAACTTTTCTTCCTATAGCAGAAGGAAAGTACTTCTTTTGGGAAAAAAAAAAAAAAAAGAATTATATATACCTATGTTCAAGTGGAGGTCTGTGTTTTGTATTCGAAGGCACCAAATGCATCCACATCACTGAAGGGGGTAGCATTGCAGAAACATGCCTGTAATCAGTGTTTCCCACCCAAACAAGGTGATGGGTTTGTATCTGACTCTAAGGGACCTATGTTCACATAAGTGTGGTGAAAAGGAGCTTGGGCAAGAAACATTGTCACTTTCCAAGCTGTTGTCTTAAAGGCACATTAAGCAGTACCAGCCTTTTCATATCCCAGTCTCTATAGATCTTCATGAAGTTATTTACCAGATCTGGCCCCCCTTTCCTTCAGAAATTCAGCAATATGCTCTCATACATAAATACCCCTTTTCCTTAAGGAGAAAATAGACAGACTGCCATGTGCTTGATAAAGCTTGTTAATTTCCACAATTAAAAATAATAATAATTAAACTGATGTAAGATCTATTTACTGTTCATTTTCATACTGAAAACAACCATCACTGCCTTTACATGAAAAGAGAAAGCCTCTGGTTTTCATACTGAGTTTTCATCTTTGCTTCATGTAAAATTAAAAATGCATTCTATTTAGATCTTCCATGGTGGCAGATTTATGCAGTAGAATCACCAAGGCAATAGATTCAGATTTTCCCCCTTCTCGTATGCAGAATCTTTCATATAAATGTAACTAGAACAGAATGCAAAATCTATGAAATTCACTAAAATATATATGAAATTGGGTAGAGATCAATGTTTGCATCTCAGTAAGGTTGGCTGCTACGGTGTAACAAAACTACACTGTTTCATAAAATGGAAGGAAGCAATCTTGTGATACAAATGAAAAAAAATGTGTCATGTGGTCTATTCTATTAAAACAGGACATCATTTTATATACAGCATCAAAATTAAACTGGCTATTCTTTGCTGTTATTCATTTGCATTACAATTTTTCAAAGCCTTCACTTTTTCAGTTTCAGCATTGCTACTGAAGGCTAACGTGGCTGCTTATTTCAGCCTTTCTTTAATTTTCTGTGTGTAATTTAAATTTTCAATGCAGCTTCTTTTTTTTTTTTGCAAGTGAAAGTAAATTACCCCATACATTCCTCATCCTTTCTTTGTGCTACAGCATCGATCATACTGAAGGCAACACATTTTCTTAATACTATTTTTGTAAAACCCATTGAGCAATGACACCAATTCATTCATGTTTGTGGACCTAAAGAGGATGAATAAGTAGTTAACTTTCTGGGCAATGCTAACTAGGCTCTGCATATGAGCACCAAAAATAACTTACATAATTTCCAATATTTAAGGTTTAATTCCTTTCCCTAGAACATAAATATGAATATTCCACTATTGAATCATCTCGAACCTGACTTTCACAATGTAAATTCTAGAACTGGTTCAGGAAAAAAAAAAAAAAAATTACTTAGAATTTGTTCTTTTGCTGAAAACAGAACTCTTTGTGGGGGAAAAATAAAAATCAGTTTGGACAGATTTTTGATAAGGCTGTTTGAAAGTGCCCTACTAGCCCACCCACTTAGCTCCTTGACAGCCTACTGAGTCAAAGCCCTTCAACTGTGGAAATGATGGTCCTGACATCCTGCCCCTTCTTTTTGTTGTTAGCCATGTAGATGAAACCTCCCACCACAGGCAGTCTCACCAAGCTAACTTGGTGACAAGTTTCACTGTTTTCAGTATTTGAAAGAAAAAAAAAAAAAAAAGTTAAATCACTGAGGTTTCACCAGGCCTTCCACAAAGCAACGAAGAGGCAAGCTGGAGAATCTCAGAGCATGTTTCAGAAATTACATACACATACAGAATTAAATGAGTGCTAAAAATCCCTCGTAAATAATTAATGTCAGAAAGGGACTACAAAAGATTTTGAAAACAAAGGACACCTGCAAACTAAGAATTTGTAAATCCTGACAACTCTGATAAGTTCTCTCATATCAGTGAATTTTCTTGAAATCAAAAGAATTTTGGCACCTACAAAAATTAGTACTTATAGCTGTGCATCTTTCCAACTTTCCCATTCCAAATAGATCTCTGAAAGATTAACTGTTTCTTTAACTTGCTTTTGGACATATCAAGAAAGAAAAAAAAAATCTTCATCTTGTATTTTCCTAGAGGGTGAGGTTATTGCAGTGATTTTTACAGGCCCAAAGTAGCTTTTCACTGGTGTGTTTTTATTTTCATTTCTTTACTTTTAAGAAGTGACAGATCAAGGATCAGGAAAAAAAAATAGGAAAGGAAATAAATCTTTTTCCTGTCCTGAAGGAATTCACATTTCTGCAAACTACATACCATATTATAAGAAACAGAAGACTGGATAAGACTGAATTATGGAAACCCAACACTTATATCGATGAAAGCAAAATCACAATCAACCTACACTGCATTAAGTCAGGGAAAAAATAAAAGTATTGATTTTCATTGCATGAGCTACAACAGGGGCTATTCCTCCTCTTACTTCCCATATAAGGATATGGAGGTAATGAAAAAGAATTCACACTCCAGTCTTGGATACGGAGCTAGAGGACTTCAAAGACAATGTGGCAAAACAGTGAACTTCCTTAGTCCTGCTGCCTTACACACAGCTGTCCTAGCTTAGGCAGACAGCTAACATGGAATATCAGATGTTTCCATGTCACAGACATAGTGACATGGAAAACTCACCCAAGTGAGTAACATTTTGGCAAAATTTCTAAGTATTTGTTAACTGTCTCATAAAATGGAATGGCAACAAGGTCAATTAAAAGCAGTACTCCAACCTTTGCCATGAACACAGCAGAGCGCAAAGAAACACATTTTACCATGTCGAAACCCAAGGAAGAGACCTGGAAGAAAGTTTTATTAATCAGTAAAGTTTTGTTTCTTACCTTCATTTATGCTTTGACAATTCATTTACTTTTTCTTCCTTCAAAAAATAAAGCTGAGCAATTTCAGTTCATGAAAGAGTTCTCATTGACATCAATGTGCTGGGGTGTATGACTATCCTTTCCTATTCGGACCAACAATTAAAAGAGCTCGTGTTCAGAAAAAGACTTCTGGATCCTAATCAATTAAATAAGTGAACACATTCTAACTGTAGAATCACTGTGGGGTTGAGGATTGGGGGTTGGGGAGGAATTGTGTTAAGAATTGACAATATTGCACTGGCATCAAAAAGTAATGTAATTTCCTTTATATTGTTTTAGGAATTTTAGTAATTTGCTGCAGACATCCCAAAATATTTACTCTTTCAAAGTATAAGCATTCAAGCTGTAACATTCAAAATACATGGTAGAGAGAATGGGAAACGTTACTGAAGAAAGATGTTTGTGTGGATATTTGAACATTTTGTCTTTTTTTTAAATTCAAGTAAGCTTAAAAGTTAGAAATATACATACCATTTGTATGAAAAATATATTAATGGGGGGTATGGAATTCCATTAATCTATGCATATTATCAGTGCTAATAGAACCAGGAAAAAAAATGGAAGCTTGAAAAGTTATATTGTTATGCCGTGTAATGGTTTCAGATGCAATGATCATTGGAAAAGCATTTACAGCATTAAAAAATAACATTGCTGTGGTGGCAATGTTGCCAGTGGGTCTAAAGAAAATGAATCGTTAGGGTAGCTTCCCCTCCCCACCTTGCAGGTAATCTGGGCAAGAAAACTTTATTCAAAAACTTAAAAACTTCACCCAGAAGACCTTAATGGTGTCATTTTATTGACTGGGATAGGGTTATTTTCTTCCTGGTAGCTGACATGGAGCTGTGTTTTGCATTTTTGATGAAAATATTGGTGATAACACACTGATGTTTTAGTTGTTGCTGAGCAATGTTTACTGAAAAAGTCAGGAACTTTTCAGCTTCTCACACTGCCCTGCCAGGGAGGAGGCTGGGGGTGTACCAGGAGGTGGGAGGTGACACATCCAGGACAGCTGACCCTGTCTGACCAAAGGGATGTCCCACACCATACGGCATTATGCTTGGGAATAAAAACTGGGGGAAAGGAGGAGGAGGGGAAATATTTAGGGTGATGATGTTTGTCTTCCCAAGAAACCATTACACATGATGGGCCCTGCTTTCCTGGAAGTACCTGGACATCTGCCTGCTGATGGGAAGCAGTGAATTAATTCCTTGTTTTGCTTTGTTTGTGTGTACAGCTTTTGCTTTACCTAGTAAGCTCTCTTTTTCTCAACCCTTAAGTTCTCACACTTTTACCTTCCTGATTCTCTCCCCAGTCCCATTGTGAGGGGAGTGAGTGAGTTTGTGTGGTGCTGAGCTGCCTGCTGGGGTTAAAGCACAACAAATGGATAAGGGAAAAAAAAATAATAACAACATCAACCACGTGTGAACATGCTGAACCTAAGGACTCTTCTAAAGTATTAACCTTAAAGGTAGAGTGTAGTTTCTGTGCATCCAGCAGATGTGCTGTATTTCTACTCTCCAGTAAAAGCCCTGTATGCTTCTGAACTGAGAGTTCAACACAATCACTGATCAAGTATTTCAGTTACGCAGAGAATAGCAGGAAGGGTTTTTACTGGAGTAGAGATCCAGGAAATTATATATTCAGTTTAAACCAAAGACTCCCCAAACACGCATTTTTTCTCTTGTTCCATTACTTTATCAGATTTTTGTTGACAGAGATTAAACAATTATCATAACCTTCAGACACTGCAATCTCAAAAGAAAAAAATTTCTCTCTTTCCCAAGCACTGGTTAACCAAGCAAAGACTGCGTTCTCCTTCCGTGCCTTAGCCCTCTGTGTATTACTCTCAGCAGCTGTTGTACATGAGCCATTTAGACTGGTATCTGTTTGTCAGAATCATCTTCTTAATGATTCCCTAGTGCCTTTGCCTAAATAGATAGCTTTTACTGATAAATGATAACATTATGTTATACACATTTAACAGAACCAGTGAGATATAATTGAGCCCATCATGAAAGTGCTAAGCAGTGATAAAAGTTTTTTGAAACTGATTTGCAAGGAAAAGAGATTGTGTATGGCCGGTCTCAGAAAATGCACAAGTCTTCATAAAACGTTCAGGAAATTTTAATGGCGACATATCAGAAAGATGAGCCCATAAAGGTACTCATTGTCTATTCTCAGATGACATAATAGAATCATAGAATGTCTTGGAAGGGAACTTAAAGATCATCTAGTTCCTGGGCAGAGATGCCACCCACTACATCTAGTGGTAATGCTCTCTGAATGTTATTGATAATGAAGCTTTTTCAGCCAATACTCTTTATGTTCTTGTAGGAGTACATCTCTTTGGGATATATTTCCACAAACAAAGTCAGAAATGTCAGATCATTTTTTTTAAATATAAAACAGAAAACTGAGGAAATCAGTTCATGTGAATACAACTAAACATACACACGTATATATACACAAAGCTGAGAAAGATACCTTTGTGGCAAATGCATAATTCATCCCCTGTGAGATAATAGATAGTAAAAAGTTGGTTCCTGACACTTACTTTAACAATCTCATGGTCAAATTTTAACTCCCAAAATATCATTCTTAAAAAAAAAAAAAAGTTCAAAATTAAGGATAAGGTGATACTTACATGTGTTCTTTGTGTTTCTTACATTTTGAAAACTTGGAGTAAATCAGTTTGTCCTTCTCTGTCTTTCCAGTTCACAGAAGGCTGTTTTTATGCATCGTATCTCTTTTGAAATCTCCAATCTCCATGCATGATATTTTTTCACCTCTTTTTTCTTATTTTTCCCCTCTAAATTCATTACTTTTATAGTAAGGAAGGTACATAGGACATCTGAAAATTCCAGAAGAATCTTTTGTTCCCAAAATAAAACTTCCTAAGACACTAAAACATTTCATTTGAATTACTGCTGAATTTAGTGACATCTGCATAAACCAAACATTTTCCAACTAAAATATTTGCAATTTCCCCAAAGAAACATGTTTATTTTTCCTTCCCTATATTTTTCAAGGCTCTAAAAAT
Organism: Cygnus olor; assembly: GCF_009769625.2. Taxonomy (NCBI): domain Eukaryota; kingdom Metazoa; phylum Chordata; class Aves; order Anseriformes; family Anatidae; genus Cygnus; species Cygnus olor. The sequence goes on along the minus strand of NC_049170.1, from coordinate 20,421,489 downwards.
GTTTTAAGGTGTGTCCACAGCTGGAATATAATAATAATATAAAAGTAAATTTAATTTGCAGAATACACTCAATTGGAAAATCTGTATTTACTTACATCCTTTTCCTTACAGTAGGATCTGAATTGTTTTGCTGTGATATTTTTATTTAAAATCAATGTAACATTTACGCCACCAGCTACTGGGGAATTCTAGGCAAAGGAAAAACACATAAGGACTGCATTATTTTTTTACCCAGAATCTACTTCCGTTTTCTTTTACATTGGGCACTCAACAGATTAGAAAACACCATCAGCGTCATCTAGAATCTCAAAGCTGTATCATTGGACCTGAGTCATTATTAAAGTATAATTAGGTGAGTTTCCTACTGTGACAACTTTCTTCTTTTGCCAGTATTAAAAATAAAATAATCAAATGAAACAAAGCTGGTATCAGCCAATTTAGGAAATTCCTAAATTCCTTTCACATTCTTGGCATCAGCTTCCACCTGTCACAGAAAAGAACCTTATCAAAGAGAGAGAGGAAAGAAAACTGAATTCTGCTCAGTAATATGGTACAGGTAATAGCAAATAACATGGGGGTGGGAGGGAAACTATGAGGTCAGACCAGGTTGCTTAGCTCTTCCTTCTACAAATTGACTCTTCCTCATGCATTTCTCTCCAGCAGGTCAGAGAAGAGGTAAGGGTAAGATCATTTAGGGCATTTTCCATTTGGGCAAAAGCATAAGAAATTTCTGCAGTAGCTCTGCCTTGCCACCCCATGATGCAGGGTGAGGGAATCAGCACCCAGACATCTGCATCACAGCAGTCAATGACACAAAAAATTCTCAGGTAATGTCCTGAAAACAGAGCACTCTATGTCTCACTTTGATGTGATGTCTGTTCTTCAGGGAGAAGGACTGGAGGCCAGTTTCCAAACTGCAAGCAGTAGAACTGAAGACAAGTAGATGGGCAAACAGAACTGAGGGCAAATCACTGGATTTTGGACACCATTTCTAACTTCTCAGAACATATAGCCCTCTGTCCCTAGTGAATTGGGAATCCAATGTAGGAACAAGAGATAGTGGATTAGGGAAGAGCTCACAGCTCATCAAGGCCATCTTCCTTCATCTACCAGGCAGCACTGTACTTTGAACAGAGGAACCTTTTCTTCTTTAAAACTTTCTCATTCTTGTTGTCTGTCCTCTTGTGTGCAGGTCCTTCCCTGGCACTTTAACTTAGGCATGCAGTGACAGAGACGGTACTCCTCTTCTATGTATGCTCCCTACAGATAACTTTTCTGAGTTTTTTAGCTCTTCCTCTCTTGTGTATACTACCTTGTCTCATACTAGGATCATACTACAAGGACAGCACATTTAAATATTATATCACTAAGACTACAGAGAGATCTGTAACATAATATTTGAGTGGCTATGACTCTTGAAACTGGGGACACTTCAGAATGCTTTAAACCAAGAAATGGTAGTTTAAAAGTACAATAATGAATTCAGGCAACAGGACAGAAAACTAGGGCTTGGGCAAAGCTATCAAATAGATGTGCCTTCACATCAAAGTCCAGAGAATGTAACTGGATCTATGGGAAGAAAGGAGAAAGTAAGATCTTATGGTCTGTATTTCTACTGGAAAAAGACCATGGATTCCAAACATAAGCAAGATACCAGTTCAAGAGATCAAAAAAGTAAAAGAAAATCTAAAAACACGACTTCAAATTGAATACTGGAAGATAAGCAGCCTCAACATTGTTTCCAAGAGATCAAGGGAATGAGGAAATGCAATGAGATGTGCTGACTTCAGGCAATAGCATTCATTAACAGCATTCATTTTAGTTTGCAAAAGCTGTAGTATTATATGTACAGGTAAGCATCGAATGTAAAAAAAAAATAAAAAAAAATAAAAATTAAAAAAAAAATTATTGCAAAGGAGCAGAGATAAAATACAGTATAGCAAAACTAAAAGTAACAGGAAATGACATATTAAAGTATAGCAAATTTTAAATCAATGATTGGAAGAGAAACATTTCCATGGAAGTATAGGAGCACTACATTATACATCTTTAAAAGCTGTGTTTTGTAGTACTAAAAGAAGGCCTGTATCAAAGAGAAAATAAAATATAGCAAGGAATATGCTTGCAAGTAACTTGCAGCTTTCACTTTCTAGAGGAAGTTCCTAGGCACTGCCTAAGACATTGCCACTTTTTGCTGTACAGAATTTATTTCCATTGTTGCAAGAGTCCAGATACAGTAGCTCTGGTAGAATCTACAAAAAGCTGTAAAATTTAATCAAATCTCATATATTTTAGAAAGTTTGAAACCATGCCCAAGGCAGTCATACTCCCAAAGTGAAACATTATCAATTTGTGGCCTAGACAGAGAACAGCCCTCCTTGCAGGGGTGTTCTTTCCTCTGCCATAATTCATAAGCACTGAACACTTCTAGAACAAGACTCTGCACTAGATCACAGGTTTTCTGTGAAACAGTAAGGAGGAAGATTGCTGATTTTAGAACAGTTAATATTTATAGTAAACACAAAATATTTCATAAATCATCTTCATAAAAATGCTATGCCTGTACCACTTTTGTCAAAAGGAGCTTTGCTCTGTAGCAGTCTCTGAGCCCAGTGATCCCACAATCACACAAGCATCAATACAAAAGGCAGAACTTTAAGCATTGCCCACCCAAAGCATACTTAAACAGACTGTGAAACATTCAACTTTCAGGGTCCCACTTCAGCATCCATCATGGTAATCATAAGACTGACACAAGCCTCAAGCCTCCTGGAGATTTGTAGTAGGAATGTCAAGTTAGGACTCCAACCCTGAGAAAATAATTTCTGCCTCTGGCATATCCATGAAAAGTACCTTATCATCATTTGGCCCATTGAATCGGTTTATTATTTTACAGAAGCCATTTACTCCTAATAGTAATACCTCATCACTGATATTATTATCTGCTTCAGGAGCACAGTATGGCTTGTTTTTAGACCTGATTGCTCAATGTGGCTTGAAGGAAAATCTCTCCATGTTTTTAATTTGATTGAACTGTTCTTTATCTTTGAGAAGACAGCTGAAAATGAAATATGCTATGTCTCCCAGAAGCTGCTTGTGCTATTATCTTGTACTTATATTACCTACTTGGTTGTTTTTTTCTTTCAGATTGAAGTTTTAATTTTTATAGACTGTGATCTGAGCATTAGTACCTTAATAAATCAACAAGAAAGGAAGCCATGAAAAAAAGACAAAGGGCTTCTCAGAAAGTGGAAAGAAACAAGAACAGCTCTCCTTACAGATAGCTTTTAAAGCGAATGAGCAGTTGAGACTGTCCCTGCTCAGAGGTGCCATAGCATAAAAATATATTGAGTGAAAACAATCAAGAAGGGTCATACCGTGCCCTCAGATGCACTCACAGGACTCCCATTGACTTCAATCAGAGCCATATGCCAGAATCTTATGGCAGAATTTAACCCTAAGCAACCTTTTTTAAGCAGCAAACCAAACTGTGGTCTCAGATACACACATGCAGTTCCCAAAAGAGCAAGAGGCTGCAAGCATTTTGTGTTTCTCACTTGCTTTTCAGCCCTGCTTTTCTTCACTAGGGTCCTTTTGTTGGCTTAGGTCAGAACTTTGTACAGACTGCATTTGCAGACATGACGCTAAGACACAGCTAAGACCTGTATCACTTGCCCCACAAAACAATCAGCCGTACACAAAACTGCTTTCAATTATATGAAAAAACACAACCACACTTCTGACAGATCTGTCACGCTTTTCATAGCTATGTCAAAAGCAAGCAAATCCATGGTAAAAGAAAAACTACCCCAGGTACCACACAGCAGGTGAATGTGATTGAGGAGATTGAAGTTAGCATAAACAGAGTTTATTCTTTAAAAACATATTTTTCTTGTAATTCAGTATGACTTGTTTGAACAAGGAGATTTCAACTTTTAAACAGAGCATCCTAGAAATTTAATTCCACTCATCCATTTTTAGTATGCAAGCCTAAAAAACTCTCTCCACTTATAAGACGTTTTCTATATATATTTATATATAAATTCTATACATATCTTATATAGAAATATGTATATACATTATTCAAAATGTTTGAACATCCTACCTGAAATTTTTCAGGTGACTAAACATGATAGTCTGTTCTGTGCCAAAACAAATAAACTAACAAAACCAGAAAAAAATACGTACAGAGTGCTAAGTGAATAAAAGTATTGGCTATGCAGCATCTACCCAGTTTCATACTTGTACATTGAAATGAAATTTCTAAAACCAAATGTGAATTGTTATCAGCATTCGTCAGGAGCTTTTACTATCACAGCAATATCTGTGCAGAACCTTTTGAGCATAGGTCATGTGTGTTTGTAATAAATGCCAGGTTATAACAAGATTACAGACATACCATGAAAGGTGCTGGAAAGGCAACCTCTGGTCTCACCAGGCACATGCCTTGAATAGTCTCCATGGCTGTGGGACAGTAGAGAAAGATTTGTGGAGCTCTAAGAGTCAGCTCAGACCTGTGATGGGAAAAAGTTTTAATAGGTTTAGGATTCCTGTAAACACAATCATTTCAGACAGACAGCAGAAGGAGCAGGTGCTAGCCAATTACTTCTCTCCAGGTGCATTGACCAGTTTATTGACAATCTTCTCAAAAGAGCTAATAGATTTATTCTTTTTCCAAAATGTTACACACACACCAACTTATGCATGCATTTTACACCATTTGATCTGCAGCTTTTCCATCTGTCTGAGTTGCGCACTGACAGTGCACATGTGTTTATTTGTTCCTCAACTCATAATGAAACTATATTTAGGAGCTGGAAATCACTAAGCATGCAGGTGGCATGCAATCCATGGAACCAGCGAACAGATGTGGGAGTTAAGTACTCAGGATCATGTCATGATTCATTATTTGAAGATAAGCTGATATTGCACAGCTTTATGAATATGGCCACATATAAAGTAGTTAGCTTCAAAATAACTATATTTTCTTTATTTATCTCCAAGCAAAATTGATTGTTCTACTGTAAAACATGTTTATGCCTATAACAGAAATTATCCACTTCAAAACATCATGAATTACTTAATTTCCAATTTCCCTATTTGTCCATAGAAATAAATTCAGATGAGTCCTGCAATCTTATCAGTTTAGCTTTGGATTTTTTTTAGTTTTCTTTAATAAAAAACACATATGTAGATGCCAAGAAATTCAGCGAGAAGGTATTGCCCTTTAAAAGTATGAAAAAAATATATGCTATGTTTTCTCTATTTTTTGCTATTTAATATGGTCTTTTCTAAGCAGGAAGTAATGAGTCAAAAATAATAATTTATCATAGTCACTGAAGATACATTTAATCAAACAAGGTAATTTATCAGTAAGCCTTGCTGAATTACATACAGACATATAATGTTTGAGACATTGTATGCAGTTTACAAAATGTTAGCTTTCAGAAATCTAATACCGACCTACTGTGAATCTTTCTTGGACAGAATTTTTAAACAGAAACAAATACCATATTCTAGTCTTCTAGATGGTATTCTATAAAACCTCAGATTTATAAAAAAATCATCTTATCTCTGCACTTAGATATTCAGACAATACTTTTATATTAATCAAACAGTTTTGGTAGAGCTAATAGGGTAGTGAAAAACCCAGCAAGGAAAACGTTCACAAAAAAAAAAAAAATAAAAAAATAAGAAAAAGTTCAGAAACTTGTGAAGTTTTCATTTACCCCTTTCATCATTTTTTTTTTTTATACAAAATGTTTCTGTCACTGTGATTTATACCCATATTAGCTCACAGTAAAATTATATCTGCTGTGTAGCCATCTAACATCTTAGCTACTATGCCACATCAACAGTCTGGGCAGGTTGAGCACAGAATCAAGGTACCATAATTCAAAGCCCAGGAGTACAATGAGCTCTCTCTGACCTTGGATGCATATTCCCTTTTGACACCTGAGTCTGGGGGTTAGAAGCCAAAGCCCCAAGCTAGGATCTGAGGCTTTCTAAAGATGCCCAGAGAAAAGTGGGCACCATGCAAAGGCTACCCAAAACCCAATGAACTAGTCAGGAGGATGTGTATGAGTTCTGACACCTCTTGGGAACTCAGCTCAGGGCTTACTCTGGAGACTGCATTGCTTCTATGGGAAATACGACTTTTACATTTCACTTCACCTAAGCACTGGGGCTAGACAGTCTACACCAGCAAACAATAATGCCCATAAAAAGTTTCAGTACAAGGACCACAGGTCAGGTTTTCTCCAACTTGCCTCCTGGCTCCCTGGTGTTTGCTATACGATGACAGACTCAAATACTGATAGGCAAAGTAACATGCTCCTCTCCTCAACTACAGCTCATGCCCAGACATCTACACTGCCTCCATGGAGGCCTACTTGAGACTATTTAAATAATAAAATTCAGGAACTTGAGGCTATTTAAAAAATAAAATTCAGGAACCTATGTTGACAGCTGAGTGGTCAGAGCTGTGTAGTTTGCAGTGACTGGTGGATATACTCAGAGGATTACCCAACAGATGGAGACAATTTTTGAGTCACTCCAACTAGCTGAGCCAAGCATTGTTCTCAGTATATACTTTTCCCTACCATGGCATTGGGCAAACAGACAGGAAGTAAAAAAGGCACATCCAAGATTACCAGCCATAGCCCCTTACATAAATACCAGCCTCCTGATCTTTATCAATCTCACTTTGTTTGCCTGTGTGCATGCAGCTGAAAATGCAGTACAAGAAAAATTAAAATTTAATACCCACACTTGCTGAGGGCAGCCTTAGAGCAGTTTGCGTATCACAGACTGGGACTCGCCTGCACCAGCAAGACCTGCCCACCCTCCTTGCCCCAGCTACTCTGCATCTTGCACTCCACTGTTTTCAGTGGTGACTATTGTGCACAAATTTCAAAAACCTACTGACAATCACAATGGCAAAAAGTTAGTTTTCCAGATTGTAAGAACCTTTGAAAAAAAGGCTTTTTGGGGAGAAAATAAGTTGATAAACAAGCTAAGCATTTTTAAAACTGAAAGAGATTTTTTTATTTTTTTTTTTTTTAATTCTATGTCATCTCTCCCTGGTGTGGTATGCTTTTTGGTTTCATACTGAGCAATGGAGTTTTGCTTATTCTACACATTTCTGCACTCCTGTAACTTTGAACTCAGCATAACTATTTCAATTTAAATCATAGACTTTAAATTTCATTACATAAAGCATATGCAGATTTTTAATTCCTACAGCTTTTACCCAGATATAATTCAAAGTAGCACTAGATGCGCTTTTAAATTTAGTATTAAAAATAATAACAAAATGAAATGCTTTATCTTTTTGGATGCTTCTGGCTAAATACATTTAAAGAAATCAATATCCACAAGGGAAAGCACAATTTTAAGGTAATTTACAACACACATAGACAAGAATAGCTCAATAGATCTGGAATACAAAGTATATTAGTTATAACTGACCAACTGACAAGAAGTCAAGAGTCACTTGATGCACTTTAATTTTATGGATAATGACAAAAAGAGTCCATGTATGTTTAAGAATGTTGTTTAAATGAAATGTAATTTACAACATTGGAATATACCATCTATAGAAAGATTGAATATTAATGCTACCTCAGAGATCTGAAAACAGACATATAATTTTGTTAAACACCTCATAAATCTTTCAAACAGTGGTGAAAATTTGAAAACAACCCAATTTAAATATTCTGAAAAGTCACTGCTTAAGAAAAAAAAAAGTTATAAAAATAATTTCTAAAGTTTCAAATATAATAAATACATTTGTTATTATAATTAATTTAATTTTTTTACCTGATGACAAGAAGGTAAATTGCTAGGTCCTCTCTTCATTGAAAAACTCAGTCTGCCAATCAGTTCCAAGAATGATTTTGCCCCAGTCACTACCATCTGCCCACTTCTCCTTAGTAGACTTTTCAATCCACATCAGCCAGCTGATATCAACACAGTTTAACCTTCAACTGCATCTCAAAGGAGAAGAGACAGCTGAAAGAGAAAAGAAGGGTGAATTTTAGCCTGTCTGCATCTGGTCATTTGGAAAGAATTTTTTTCAGTGTTCAGTGACTACTATAATAGCTCTAAAGTTGTTGTGAAAGCATATATATATATTCAAAAGCAGAATGCAAAATGGGAAGTTTCTACACAGGAATTATCGCCAAAGGGTTTTGGTCCCAATAAATTATAAACTCATTGAAAAAAAAAATGTTGAAATTTTTGTGGTGTATTCTCAAATAACTTTCTAAAAAAATTTTTTTCATTAGTAAGAAATGAGAGAGACAGATTTCAGATCATTCCCCATTTTTATTTTCTATTTTCTGAATATTTTTGAGATATGAAGAATACATGTACTTTTTTTTTTTTTAACTAAACAGAAGTCATTTTTGAAAGGTATATTTTTAAGAAATAAAAGCTACTTTCTCTCTTCCTCACTTTTTTTCTCAGCAGATGAGTGGATAATGTTTTCCCACTCTCAAGGCCAACATTTCCATAAATACAAGAAAGTATCAGAATTTTTTGTGAATTCACTCAGTTGCTAAGAATTTGGAAGTGGTGATTAAAAAAAAAAAACACTGAAACATTTTATTTTCCCAATGAGAAAACCTTATTCATAGCGAAAAGCTCCCATCAGGACAGAGGTTTCTAGCATGCTAAAGGATTACTACTCAGTTTTTATTTGCAGAATGGAGTCTTAAGGGGACAATATTATTCCATTTGACACCATATACTCTGCCATTCAGATCTATATGACAGATATATTTTTAGGCTCTGGAGTCACACAGGCATTATGAGTAACTCATATCTATTGAAAGGTCAGGGAGAACAGACTTTAAATTAAAAAACAGAAATCTCTAATCAGACCTCACACATGTACACAGCTTGTTCTAAAATCAGGCCTTTATTAAAGAGGATATACACCAAAAATAAAATGTAATGCCTAGTCATTATTTTAATAGTTGGTATACAGAGAATTTCTTACAAATACTTCTGTGCAAAACAATTTTAATAAAAGTCACCTCAATCCTTGACTCATTTGGAATCTGGGTAGCCTGAGCAATCTGGGTAGCCTGAACAGTTCTCAATCCCCAATATTTTGCAAGTGTGAAGGGATAATGAATTCACAAAGAGGGTGAACACCAGAAAAACAAAAATTCCCTACCAATCTAGAATAAAAGATGTTGATTACTTTGTAGATGCAAATTCTAATGCATAGATAGCTGATTACATACAAGTAACCTGAACTCAACCTTTAAGAAATATTTCTGAAACAGAAGACAGCAAAGCAACAAACAACAAAAAAAAATGCAATGGGAAAGGGAAGGGGAAAAGGGAAAGAGGAAAGGGGAAAGGAAGTTTTCGATGAGAGATGAACAAAATACTCTCAGTGGTCCATTGACCAGTGTGATGATAATTCATGGATTTGACAGATTAACTGTATTGTGGGGTTAGAAGTACAGCTAAATTCATGTCTACATATTGCACAACTGGATTTTCTGGCATTAGCTGGACGTAGAAGCAAAATTACTGGAATACAGGAAATTAGCTGGAAAAATAATAATTAAAAAAAACACTGCTGACCTCAGGCTCTGTCCAGGAAGTATCTTAGAAACATATGGAAAGAAAGGTTTGGAAAGAAATGCTTTGAAATATGGAAAAAAAAATCTTAAGGTTGTTTTTTTTCTCCTCCTGCAGAATCCTTGACACTCTAAAGAAGTTGAGTAAGGCAATGTTTCAGCCTAATGTCTTTTCTGTTGTGTCAATCCTTACTGTCTTGTTAAATATCAGAAGCATTGGTGGGCAGAGCAAAGGAATGAAAAAATAAATAAAAATAGCTATTGTTCAGATACAGTTCCAAGAGAAATCAAAATAGCAGACTTGCATGGTGGAGATTTTTGCTTGAATTTGCTATGGTGTTTAAATCTGTACTGAGTAGTTAACTATGACAAAGAGTAAACCAAGTTTTTTTGCCCTGTGGCATGAGAGACTGGAGTCAGCCCAGCCTTAAAAGGTAGGATTCAATTTTCTCTGTTTATGTTTCTCCACCTGGTAAATTGGATGGTTTGCTCCAGACATTAGAGGAAGTATAAAATCAATAAGCAGGCAGTATAGACAATCAGACATGTGGATGCAAGTGCAAACTGGAACCTTAATTTAACGTGACAGTGCACACTGAAATAGTCTGATCTGGAGTGGAGTGTCTTAACACCCAGGTTACTCCTATGATTAACTATGCAGATTCCTAAAACAAATCTGTCCATAAACTGGCACTAAGGATTGGTTTATCAGAGAGTCATTAAGCCTACTACCACAACTAGAAATTCTTTAAGTTTTCTGTTTGTTTGAGTTACAAATAAAACATTATCTTTTGCTCTTACCTACCTACATAAATAATCAGAGGAAATTTAAACTATGTTCTATTTCAGTTTCTTACATTGTAGCATTGGCTTGAACTCCCAGCTGTAAAAAATGAAATGTGAATAGCATAACAGAAAAAAAAAAATATGTCAGTGAAGGGAGTCTGAGTGAAGAATTATTTTCATTGTTAAAGCAGAGCTTAGGTTAACTTTTATAAAGCCATAAGAGTCAGAAATATACAGAAATTTTGGAGTTTCTTTTGCTTCTCAGCTGAAGCAACATCTGGTGTTGACAGTAAATTATCACCATCAGGAGAGCAGTGGGTCACTGCTATGGGGCCATATGAGGAATGTGTGAGATGCGGCTTAGAGTAGATGGTGCGCACAGTCAGGACAGTAGAGATCTTCACTTGTCCACTATAAATTATCACCTTCAGGCTACTGTCAGCATCAGATTTTCACAGCAGATTTTTAAACTGAGTAGTTTACATATAGTTCTAATGAGTACTTTGAAGGGAAACCTCAGGTCCAAGACTTCCAGTGTAAACATTACTTCTCAGTCTACCTTCCTGCTCAAGAATTTTTTCCCTAACTCAATTTTAAAATATTTCATTTTCAGTGCTAGTGATCACCATTTGGGGAATTCATACATTGGTTTAGTACATTGATACACTAAAATGGAAATATTTATAATGCTTGCTAATACCAAAAAATATGCCCAAATATAGCAAAAATCTGTTTGCGTGTTGCTTACCTGCTTGCCTTATCACAACCGTGTCAGGCAAATATAAAGAGATCTTCTTTCTTCTGCTTCACGTGTAAAAGGCCAAAAGGGAGATTCAGGACATGAAAATTTTGGTAAAATATACTCTTCCAAGAGCCTTTCAAGATACACTGTTTTTTACAGTAGCAGCTGGAGAAATGCCGTCTCTGAGAATAACAGATCTGGGATCTGTCACAGAAACGATTATTTGCAGGCTGGACTCCTGTTCCACACCAGTGATTTCTACAAAGCTACAAAGCCAAAAATCCTCTCAGGCAGTAGTTACCCTTGTTAAGAATAAACTGTTTATAGAAATAGAAATTCTTTATCTATGATCTTTACTTTCTGATACAATTTTGATAGTATCATATAAGAGAGAAAGCATGTCTTTCAACTACCTAGCCCCGCCTTTGGTTGGTCTGTGAATTTTCTCTTCTCCCTTCTGTTCTTGTGCCAAGGAAGAGCTGTCCTGTCCAGACAATTGTGCACACAACAGGCAAGCAGATAAAAACTAAAGTGATGGCAATATCCAAAACTTACATCAATAAAGTAGCAAGTAATGATTTCTTTCATCACTAGGCTATTTTGTACTTTAAAATATCTTCTAATTATTCATATTTACTTTTCCAGGCTTTAATTTGATCACGCTGCTCATTTCCTTCAACTGGGTACATCAAATTATTTGGTGTTCATGTCTCTCTGTTATGAAGGAGTTTATACACAATGTTGTGCATGTGCAAAAATATAATTTTCCTATATTTCTAATTCTTGTCATTTTAAAAACCTTTCCTCCTTAGTCAGGAGATCTTTCAGGGTCATTCAACACAACATTTTACGCCTAATGTAAGATATTGTCATGTTTCAGAATAAATTAACATAGTGTTTTAAAATGCTTCTTTGACACTTCTTCCTGTTGGGTGACAGATTTGAATACATGTTTAGCATAATTATTAAATGTAATTTATGTTGGCTATTGCTTAATATTCAAGTAAGCTACATAAAAACAAAATTAAAAAAAAAAAAAAACTATGTACATAAACAACGCAAATCAGTCTTGGAGACTAATAAAAAAGATTAGGCAAAATGTAAGGTGCTATTAATAATGATGACAAAAGTTTCCTTCCTATCCTGCTGGGTAGTCTCTGGGAGATACAATTCCTATTATTTCAAAGAAAAACGAAAAAAAGAAAGGATGACATTTTAGGCTGCCAGTTTAAGGTAGGGTTTTTTTTTTGTTTTTTCTTTTTTAATCAAGAGTCAATATATCACAAATGTTGTCTGCTCAGCACTGTTTAAAATTGGACATGACACACTCATGCCTCTAGTTTCCTTTGTGAATGGCTCTTAATTTAAAGTGGAAACTCCACTATTTCAAAAAGTAAAGTGGTTTTATAGGTTCAGAAAGTTCTACGGAGTAATGCAATGACTAGTTAACTGATAAGATTTTTAATGGGACTGGCTACAGTTCATATACAGAGGAAATGACATATACCATAAATCATAATATCATTCACTCTAGATTAAGTGAAATAGCCAGGTAAGAAAGAACAAATGTCAAGCTCTCAGAAGTTCCTCCTCTGGCATTCATTGCAACAATGTTTCCCCACAGAATGGCCCTTTTTATAGGCAGTGACATCCTATAAAGACGAAGGTGACATGCATGAAAACCAAAATTACGTTTGTATGTATTATGTATAATATATTTATGTATTATGTATATATGAATTATATATACTTTATATAATCATGCTGGAATAGCACCGAAGGAGCTATATAATTTTTTTTTTTAAGTGATTGTACAATTGGACTTGTAAGGCATTACATTTCATCACGACCGTAGATGCCTGTCCAGACTTATCTTTACTGTAACCCAGATGTAAACATTAAGATTTACCTTCTATACCTCTATGGATGTAGTCTCTGTGGCAATAGATGTATTTTATCTTTCCCTTTCTGATAACATCCTTAGTACTGACAACTATGTTCCTTTTCTGGAAGTCTCTACATAGGAGCAAATGGTTGTCTCATTTCTTCATTGTCTGCCATTTAATCTTTCTACAGAAACCATAGATTGTAAAACTTCCAACAAATTATGCTTCCCTGAATTTACTATTTAGTTAATGCATTCAGGTTTTAAAAATAAAATCACATCTCTTGTTTTCTTAGTTATTTGGCTAAAACATAATCCAATAAACTAAATCTAATTCATATCTGACATTTGAGAAATAACTTCACTGGAATTTTCTCTATTTCATAGTACTGACTTTTTTTCCTAGAGCCCTTTGAAAGTGTCTGCAAAAGGAATTCTGCCAACCTATCTGATAAGCAAGAGACAGAGCATGCTTTACTGATTTTCTACTTAGGAATATTAGAAATTATTCAGAAACAGACCGAGGACCTTTATCTGAAATAATTGCTTCAGGTAACCCATAAACAACAATGCTGTGTCTCAACTCATCTCAGCAGCTGAAGTGATAATCTTGTGAGTTGTGTTTGGCCAATCAGGATACAATTCACAGTTACTGATGAGAAGGAACAGGTTCTAACCTGTTTAATGTTCCTAAATAATTCATTCAAGTTTAATCAAGATACTTCTATAAATATGGTCAGTTTGCTACTGTCATTATTTGATGAAAAGATTATGTCATTTGATATCATATGTCATTATTATGTCACTTGATGAAAAGATTGTTGTTGTTGTTTCCTAAATGCAAAGTATTCCCTCTAACTCAGCCAGCATCTTAGCACGTATATGTCTCTTTTACATTAAAATTCATGTACCCATAGCAAAGAATCTCCTTTGCCACTTAATATGACAGTGAGAAAAAAGTATAGTGAGCTGTTTTAAGAGACAGTCTTTAAATATAAAGTACAATCCATTCATCTGGCATGGAGAAAAATCTAGATTGAGAAAGGTTCCCTTAAGGTAAAATAAGTAGTCTAATCTCTGTGTTTACAGTAAGTAGAAATTTTTTCTCAGTATTACTACATTTAACAGACCCTTTTGTTATCATTTTTGGACTGAAGTTTGTTAAGGAACATATGAACAGAGTCCCTAAACAGTAGAAATATTTATCTTTTACAATTTGTTGATCTCTTCTTTCCCTAAGGACAGAATTTCTTCCAACATATTGAAAGCTAAAGGAAACTTTTTTCAAACGTGAAGGGTGGGATTTTTTTTTTCCAAATCAGATAGTATAGCTTGTGCCTTGGTCGACCAGCTCTCATCTCTCAGGCTGTCTTGTATCATTAAGCAAAAAAAATTTTCACTTTTTTCACAAAAACCAATTCAATAAGGAAAGCGGCTCTTGGGATTTATTAAAGATGGCTAGAAAGTTTCATTTTTCTCTCAGCTCTCTCTTTAAATAAGACCAATCTTTCAGCTATAAGGTCTTTGCTAAATCTTCATAGTGAAATTCACACAGTGTCTGTACAAAATTTAAATCTCTTTATAATATAAATGTCAGTTTTCCAACTAGAATTCAGACAAAGATTTTCACTTAGTGCTGTCTTCAAAAACATATGTATAAAAATACTACTGCATTTCTTGAACTCGTGTTTCATATTCTTACTATTCTCATTAAACTGAAATACTTCCATACCTTTATGTGGCCTTTCCTTTATTGCTATTTTTAGTTTTTTTAATAGCAAATAGTCTTCATCACACCTTCACGTTCCTGAGCCATTTGTTTTTGAATGTCCTTGTCACTAATTTTCTAACTGTTTTTAGCAGACAAAAAACAGGCTTACATTTTTTCAAGTTATGTTCAGTTACACTTGCTCAAAAAAAAAAAAGAAAAAAAAAAGAAAAAAAAATTGGGGCTTAGCTACTCACAGATTTTGTTATAAGAAAGCAGTAAGGGCAGCGCAAGAATTACCCATTCACTTCAACGGTTCCCTCCATCTCCTGGTTTGTCTGGAAACACAGCTGCCCACTCCTGCTCTGCCAGAGTAGCCAATGATTTGGACGTCTAAACCTTGATCCAGGAACCAGCATTCCTTCTGGTGGTGAGAAATAGTCCTCCCAGAAGGTTGGTGGAGACGGACTGTCCAGTCTTTTGGTTTTCAGCCAGTGTGAATCATCTGGAATTTATTTCTCCTAGAAATAGAAGGGTCTGGTAGGGGTTTAGTCACACCAGACACAACATTGTTTTTGCTGGACAGAGCATATACATTGATCCAACATGCTAACCTTGCTATACCAAAACAGAATTACTTTATACTGCTTCAGCAATGAAACAAGATTCCTCATGTTAGAGGTAGAACTCCTTCAAGTAACATAAACTGGATAGGCAGATAAATCCAGACTATGTTGCATTGCATCCCTGTGTATGCACTGCCTAATGCACTTTGGGAGGCCTGGAGCCTACCTATTTCAGTGGGACCATGTCTTAAAATGGCACTGTTTTTCCCCAGCTCTGACACTTCTCTAGATTATTTCTTCACTCCCTCCTGGAAAACTATTTCCACCCACATCATACAGTCTTCTCCAAACCTGGTCAAATCATGCCTACTGCATTTCTGTTGTCTTGCACTGCCCGATAATGCAGCAGCAAGAGAGAAGGAAAACAGAACAAAATCAAACACTGTAGTCTGGGTAGCTGGCCCGGTCTGGCATATTTGTGCGTACAGGTGGTCAAAGCTCTGTGCTGAGATGAGGCAGTGCCTCCAAACCATCCATAATGAAAATGAGAATTAGAGCCATAATTCTGTTAATGTTTATTCTAAATACAGGAATGAAAGGAGGCACTGAATATAATAAATACGAGCTTGACTTAAAAACAGATGTGATTTTTATTCCCTTTGTCATTGGGCTCATCCATTTTATTTTACTGAAAAATACGTGTTCTGAAGCTACATATGAAGTGTAGTGTAAACAGAGATGAAGATAAATATAACTGATGATTTGGTTTATTTTCCCGTTGTTTTCATAAGAAGAATAGAAAGAATATTGTACAAGTACCATGCTGTACATGATGTACTTCTGTCTTTTGCTGGGAAACCCACAGGCCTTATAACTGGTCTGTTTGTACCTAGTAGGTAGGCCAACAGCTTTTTTCCCTAGTTATAGAAACTCACATTAAAGCTCCCTCCTGATTGTTTGAACTTTTTTATAAAAATCTGAAACAGTTTTCCACTGAAGACTAAATCTTTAAAAGAAAAGAGCTCTTCATACCTGCAGTTTGATCAGAGGAAACAAAGCTGAGAGGAATACTGACAGCAAGGTACAGACATGCTCAGTTGAGCATAGCTGCCTAATGAAGGTCATATCACAAGGTATGTCACTCCAAAGAGACAATGAGGCAAGTGAACACACCTATATTTTGCAGCACGCACAATGCTAAATATACAACTGTTACTGAGATTTGGTAACTAAGAAGGGCAATCATGTATATCATACACATCTCAATATCTGTTACTGCCAACCAAAAGTTTCCTTTTACTCACTATAGACTCAGGGTAAAGCAATGTGTAGCATCACTACAAGCTCAGGTTGTACTACAGTACTATTATGGGTTAGTAATAAAGTACATTTATAGTCTGCCCTCTATTTATACCTTTCCCACTACTTAGCATTCGGAAGAATGAACCTTGCCCAATGAAAGTACAAGTTCTAGCTGTCCAAGGTCTAAACACAGAAATAAAGCACAGTTTTATGTATGTCACAGACATGATATCAAAGCATTCTCTTTAGTAATACAACCATCATTTTTTGACCCTACAAGGCTTCCCCTCTGAACTTTACAGAAACTTACACCTTTCCTGCTCTTTCACATAAGGTTTTGCATTTTACAATACACAGTAAATCATTGTTTTTGTCACTTCTCAGAGCTGGATTCAAACCCATGCCAGAATTCTCCCTGAATTTTTCTCGCTGATCTGAGCATACTATAGGCGATCCCCAGTGTCTGTGATATTCTGAGGTGCCAACGGGTGCTCAACTAAGTGAGGGTCAAGGATGCTGGTTGCCCATTTCATTTTGTCTCCTTTATAAAATCCCAAGCAGAATTCTACCAGTCTGGGAAATTTAATACGTGTCAAGATCACAGCACGTCCTTCAGCATTCATTTAACACAAGAAACTAGCACTAAATATGTCTAGGAATTTCTGGTTGAAAAAAAAAAAGACCAGAGAGCTTAAATAGTTACCTACAACTTGAAAATAATAATAATAAAATAAATATATGACAGCTAGGAAAGAAGTTGTTATTTATTAGCTATACAGAGGCTTCATAAAAACATAGTTAAGTTTTTGTCAGCACTTTCACTAAAAAGGCTTTTTTTCTTGAAATCTTAATTTAGCTAAAAGCTGGGAAAGTCTCTTGCCTGACAGGAAATGAATTAACAATTTTTGAAGACATATGACTGTGTTGAAATGAGAGCACACAAAGGGATTTGTTTGGTTTTTGTTTGCGTACATGTTCATTTGCATATTTTTTTTTTAAGCTTTCCCCTCCGAAAAGGTGTGTTGAAGATTTTTCCATCAATGCTTGCTTTCTTTGAGACTACTACATTGCTCAAGCTGAAGGTGTCAAATAGTATACCCACATGTCTAAGCTCAGCAAAGATGTACATACAGACATACCAACCACAATCCTGGTCATCTTTACTTAAAGTGAAGGTCACTAAGTAGCTCTACGGACTCCAGCAGTAAAGGTAATAACCCACTGGAAACGCACGGTATTGTAACATTTTACCTTGGCTAGAACCAGGCAACTTCTTGTTTTCATTTGTTTCCTATAAACCCAGTAAAACTGGTCACACAATTTTTTTCCCTGTTTCTGGTTTCAAAAATTAGTTTTAGGCTATTCAAATGACTAAGCTTTGGTTGAAGCAACTACTCCTGAATTTTAACAACGGAGTTACTACTAAACTTAAAGCTTGAACCACTAATGAAATTCAAAGATTTTGTGCAATGGAAATGCAATATTGTCCCTAGAAAATATATGTTGTATAAATAACCAGGTAATGACTATTTATATATTAATTATTATACTAATAATTATACTACTGATCTCAAAGGAGAGAGCTGTTGCACTCATGTAAAGATTTAATTTTCTGTGTTTTTTTTTTTCTGAAACTAGTACGGGAAAGAAGCAGTTTTACAATGTCTAATGAACCATAAGATGATAATGAATAGACGGAAACAAACATAATTCAGCATTGATATGAACAGTATCTCTTTTTTAATAAATTAAGTTTTCAGTTTGATGCGATGCATCAAATTGGTAAGCTCAGAATATCTTTTTACTAACTAGAAAGAAAAATAATTTTGATAGTTATAAATGATATTTCATAAGACAATTTTAACTTTTAAAAAAATGCATGTATACAAGGTTAAGTAAAACTGGTAAGTAAAGATAAGTAAAAACAACTCTTAGGCTATGTAAACTAGACATAATTTTTCTCTGGCACCAAGGCCAGCCAAAACAGAATGGCAGACACAGTTAAAGTCTCCATCCTACAAAAGACTGTCCTCATCCAAACTGCCTTTGGGAATTAACACAACCATACACGAGACTATGTTAACCACTTAGTAGTATAAACCATGGATGCACAACATCAACTTACCCTGCTACTGTTTCATTTATCAGTACATAAGTAACATTATATCAAGGAACTTCACAGATTTGTAGGTTCCAGATCATACCTCTTTTTCTGTGAATCATTCCCTGTTTCTTGTAATATGAAAAGAGACAGACTACTCTATCACAGTTGTTGAGGTACATCTTCTTAAACAAAAGAGAACATTAAAAAGCAAAATGTTGATGCAAGAGTTTAAATAAGCAATTTAATAATTAAATAATGTTCGTTATCTTAATGCCGTTAATTCTATTTCTAGCCTTCTCCTGTTCTAAGACTAAGAATCTGAGAAGAGAAGTTGGCTAGAAGTGACTGATTATTCCTTTATCATTACTGTGATTATATAAGGTTAGATTTCTCAGGCAGTTCCACTGAGGCTTGTACTTGCTGTTTTGAGAAGACTGTTAGTGTCACACTTTGAGACCAGGCAGTTTAGTAGGAATCACTCTGATCTCAGTTCTTTGGCCCAAATATAGGCACTGAAAGTCACCCAAAGGTGACTCTCCATCACAAATGGAGACTTCAGAACCCTAGGGCATTTCAAGGGCAAGCCAGAGACACTTGTGTTTCGACAACTGAATTGAGACCTCTAGTTTTCAAAACAATGACAAAGCATTGAGGGTTTGAATGCAAGCATATAAATTAAAACATGCTACACAACAATTTCAAATAGATTACTTAAATGTATCTAAGTAAGTGTAGTTTTCAGAGACCAGACAGGGTGGATAAGATTTGGATGTCCTGAGAGTCCTTACAAAGCTTTATGACTTTTCTTACCTAGAGAACGTCATGTCACAGGGTTGTCTCTTTATTGCATTGCTTGCATTTTCCTGAATGTGTTTTTAATAAAAATCTTGGAGAATATGAAGTCTCTGCCTGGAATTTGCTTGCTTACATGGTCCTGGGAATGACTCACAAATCTGTTTAACCACCATGTGACATTAGTGCAAAATGCACCAGTTCTGGAAATGTAACATGAAGAAAAAGGTGCCTCTTCTACAGCATCATGTCAAGGTCTTGGCCACAAATTACATCTAAATTTAAAAAAAAAAAAAAAAAAAAAAAAAAAAAAAAAAAAAAAAAACAAGAAAGATGAGGACAAAGAATTCCTTATGCCACAAAGACTATATACAGTTAACTCAGGAAATACAGTTAGGAATAGTAGATGATAGATCCTGTTAAAAGAAAATTGTATGTCCTGTATTCTATGCAGTGCCTTTGCAGTGTCATTGTTTTATGCTGCAGCAAATTCAACAAAAGGTCTATTACTATCAATCTACAATTGCTATAAAATGACTAATTAAATCCACTTTTCAAATTGTCTGTGGAATGAGAATCCAAAACCTTTAAATAAAGAATCTAAAAATGGAATAGCATAGCTATAGTAACATTATACACCTGTTATTTTTTCTTTTTCAAACGTTTAATTCATATTTCATAGGCTAATACTGTAGCAGATAGGACTACTTACTTCTCGATAATTTAAGAATTCTGATTAGCTATTGCTTAGTGCGCAGTGTTTCCTAATATGCCTTACTGTTTTTTGTTTCAGTGGCATCTATAGAAAGAACTAAAAAGAAGGTAATCCAATACTTCTTCAGATATAAAAAAAAATCAGGATCAAACCAAGATTAATGCTCTTGCCTACAAGCATCCTGTCCCTTTCCTAATCTCTAATGGCAAGCCTTCCAAAAAAAGAGAGAGAGAGAGGGAGAGAACATTAAAATACTCAAAAATTGCTCGAAAAGATAATGATTGTAGAATAAAAAGGTCAGGGACTGACAAGAGTAAAGAACAGTCAGAATCTGAACAGAAAAAAAAAAAAGTGAGACTTGGAAGGAGGCAGAAATCATACAGATAGATCAAAGATTTATGATGTGATTTCTCAGTCACTCTTTGGTTATGAATAAACAATGTTTTGCTTTAGAAAGACTGTGTGTCACGTGTCACTGGCAGCACCTGAAGTGCAAAGGCAGAAAGAATATTACTTTTTTTTTCCCTTTTGTTAGCCTGTTTGCTCACTTGTTTGCTCTAAGCCACATATCAGATTTCTGGTGATAAAGACTCCATCAGAAATGCTTGCTGGAATCCAATCTGAGTTTTTCTGTGAAAATTCTGAGTTTACAGAAGCCATAACACCCAGAGTGGGGCAAAATCTTGTCTCCATGCATCCCCTGAGCATTCAACCTTCAACCATTTCAGAAAAAAAAATATTCTGATTTGCCCACAGCTGCACAGTCTCATAGGCTACACAAAGATGAGTTTCCCTTAGAGGCATCAGTGGTAGACTAATTTAAAAAATTCATTCCTTATCCAAACTACTAATCTAGACTCAATTCCTGATTTAGGGTATTGCCTTAGAGCAGGAGTGACTCCTTGCTTGCAAAGCCCATTGAACTCAGTTGTAGCCTAGCTTCAGACTGAGCTGTAAAATCTTCCTTCCCCCCCACCGCCACCATCCTGACTCCTGGGTTTTGGTTATCACTGTCACTGTTGCAATGGACAGAAGGGCACACAAGGAGGTCAGGCTTGCTGAGGTGACTATGAGGGAGAAACTGCCTTTCACATTGATCTGTGAGAGGAAGATGTCCACAAAACAACAAGCTATAATAACTTTTTCACTTAAGGTCTCAAAATGTATGTAACATGCTACATCAAAAAGATAGTAGAAATTTAGTACTCATGTGGCACAAGTCTGGAATATCTCTTCAGGTTGGCATAGCAATTCAGTAAACAAAATGCTGTCCATAACACCAATCCACCATTCCACTGTTCTGGAGAGGTGTTTGTCTCTTACTGACAAAAAAGAATGAACATTAGGAATGAAACCAAAAAAAAAAAAAAAAAGCCTCATGGCTCAGTTTGACAGTCCATGTAAAGTCAGAATTATGTAAGGGAACAAATATTCCTCCAAAATCTCTCTCTTCTGCTTCTGTGGATGCACTTTCCCTCACAAACAGCCACAACCGCAACACAAAATAATATCCTCATCAATAGAAAACTGAAGCTTTAAGAAAATATCCTCTTAGGAATTAGAGCTTTATGAGAAGCAAAACTGTACATTGGTAATAAGGTATCCAAAGAGGATGCTAAAAGATACTTGTTTTTTCAAGAAGTAGTATTAATTCACTTCTTACCAAGTACCAAGCTATCCATACAAACGTACTTAATAATAATTCAACACCGACATCCCATTTATATGATTCTTGCTTGAGCAAAACATATCATAGAGTCATAGAATGACTGGGGCTGGAAGGGACATTAAAGACCACCCAGTTCCAACCCCCTGCCATTGGCAGGGATGCCACCCACTAAATCAGGTTGCCCAGCACCTCATCCAACCTGGCCTTGAACACCTCCAGGGATGGGGCATCCACAGCTTCTCTGGGCAGACTGTGCTAGTGCCTCACCACCCTCTAAATAATTTCCTCCTAATGTCTAATCTAAATATCCCCTCTTTTAGCTTAAAACCATTCCCCTTTGTCCTATCATTATCTCACCCAAGCAAAAAGTCGCTCTCCATCTGTTTTATAAGCTCCCTTTAAGTATTGAGAAGCTGCAATGAGGACACTCCAGAGCCTTCTCTTCTCCAGGCTGAACAGCTCCAGCTCTTTCAGCCTTTTTTCAAAGGAAAGGTGCTCCAGCCCTCTGATCATCTTTGTAGCCCTCCCCTGGACCCATTCTAATAGACCCACATCCTTCTTGTGCTGGAGGCCCTAGACCTGGATGCAGGGCTCCAAGCCAGGCCTCACAAGGGCAGAGTAGAGGGGGACAATCACCTCCCTTGGCCCGCTGGCCATTCCTCTGTTGATGCAGCCCAGGATGCAGTTGGCCTTCTGGGCTGCAAGTGCACATTGCATGCTTGTGTCAAGCTTTCCATCCACCAGA
The DNA here is from genome assembly GCF_009769625.2 of Cygnus olor. NCBI lineage: Eukaryota > Metazoa > Chordata > Aves > Anseriformes > Anatidae > Cygnus > Cygnus olor. Next base: position 20,398,876 of record NC_049170.1, on the reverse strand, counting down.
AACCCCAAGTCCTTCTCTGCAGGACTGCTCTCAATGAGTTCTTGACCCAGTCTGTGCTTTTGTCTGGGATTGCCCTAACTCGGGTGTAGCACCTTGCACTTAGATTTGTTAAACCTCTCTAAGTTCACATGGGCCCACTTCTCAAGCTTGTCCTTGTTCCTTTGGATGGCATCCCTTCCTTCTATTGTATTGACATTTGGATGCTTGAAACCTTGGAGAGCTGGTATATGGTCTGCCAAAGCAGAGTTTTGCTCCTATCTCATCTCTTTTTCTGTAACAGACAAAAAGTACATACTAAAAGGGCTTGAACTTCATTAAAATTTTCTTCTTTCTCAGCAACAAACTCATGTTAAAACGTAACGACTAGACCCAGCACAGAACAAAGCACAGGAAAAGCAGTCAGTGAGATAAATGTTCCCCAAGTGAACATACAAAACATACTTTCTGTAAAGAGGAAGTAAATTATTCTTATAAGATGCCAACATGTACATTAAGCCTATCTGGGGAAAGGTGAACTCATGCATCAATTTTAGGCAGGTTTTAAACATATAGTCTGTGCACAGGTTGAGAAACAGATATTCACTCTTTGAACCCCTTCTTTCAGCACTTGGTATGAATGCCACTCGTGCTTTGAGGGGAGCCAGTCCTTAGTGATGAGAATATAATTACACAACAGTCGTTGTGAAAACTCTGAAATTGTCTTGTTTCCAAATTATTTCACTATGATCAATACTTATATGTATCCATCTGCTATAATTTTTTTTCAATCATATAATAATCCGTGGACTTGTACAGAAGCAATGGTATGCTAGGAATGGGGAGCACGAATGAGTCCTGGATGGAAAGAAGGAAGTAGTGAGGAGCACACAGAAGTCCTGCTTCATGATGGCATGGGGCCATGAAATACCCAGAAAGAGAGATCCATTGAAGAAGGAGTGCCCAGAAAATGTGACTTATGGGAAATTTGGGGCTCAAATGGAAGGCAAACTGGTATACAAGGCAGGGTCTCGCTGGCAAGGTCCCACCACAGGTAAGCTGGGTGAGAAAAGCCGACCCAGTGTGCATGATCAGCATTCACTAGGCATATCCCCAGTATTGAGGGGGTCCAAGGTCAAGCTGGGAAATCACTTGGATGCTCAGGGTCTGGAAACAGATCAGCAAAGAGCCTGGGCACAGACAGACATGGCTGCATCACAGCTGCTGCAGAGCTCAAGCTGAGGCCATACACAAGATTACCCAGAAAGAAACAAGAGCCACAATGCATGAGAACAGAACAACTAGCATTATTTCAAATGTAATTATATCAGAACTGTCCCACATTGTTGCACATCTCTTTGTCTCACACACATGAGCAACAAGCTAAGAAAATTCACCTTGGGTATTTTACCCAGTGAAAAAAAGATTAGATATCTAAACAGAACATTTGCAGTTTTGACAAAACAGTTTGTTTCTCTGAAAACCTGTTTTGCCAAAAAACTTGCCTGTATTCTTTCAATAAACTAAAAACACAAAAAGAAACTAGGAAATAAAATGTAGAGTGACAGCAATTAATCTTTAAAGACCAGAAGAGCCACTTGTCACTAAACAGGATTGTAGCGGTCCAGAGAATATTCAAAATATTTTAAAAGATGTTTAAAGTAGAGTAACATGTCTATATTGAAGGATTTTAACGTAGTCACCAAAACAATTAGGAATATTGACTGATTCAAGTTACTGAAAATTAGATAAATAGCTTCAAGCCCTTAGGTAATTATTTAATTTTAATCCTGTATCAGTAATGATTATCTGTTGTACTTGGCAGCTTGTTTGAAATTATCACGGTCAGCTTTGAACACCAAGGGGTGGCATTCATCTGCTTAATGTAGACATCTGTATAAGCTAATCACCAAGGATTTGTCTACAATTAATGGAAATCTATCTAGTCAGCATAGCAGAGACAGGATTCATCTTAGCCTAAGTAAATACATAGAATGAGAAAGAAGAATTACACCCAAAAAGTGCCTATTTCCCTTCATCAGTTATAAATGGATAGGAGGGTAGCTCACATACACAGCTGACCTCTGAGCTCAAAAGAAATTTTGACTCTACTTGCTCACATTACAAAAATGACTTATTCCCTGAGAATAGAATTACCCAGCCAAAGACACAGCACCTGATCCAAAGCTTCTTCAAAACACTGAGAAAGCATACCCTGAAGTGAGCAGGATCTGGATCAGGTGTAGTATACATACAAAATCTGAAAATATCTTTCAGACCACCAGTCAGGGACGCTTGCTTTTGAAGTTTTATTTTTAGTATTCAAGTGGGGAAAAAATATTCTCTCCCCAGATATAGCTGTACTTGCTTACTTTATATTTCTAAAGTACTTAAACATGGAAATAGGACAGTGCTAAGTAGGACCATTGATACCAAGGTAGATGGCTTGCCCACAGCTTGTTCACTCTAGTGCTGATCAAAGTGTCAACACACAGCAAATAATAATTCATGCCAGAAGCATTATAATTTCTGTTGGACATTGTATTGGTTGTATTTCATATTCATAAAGTGAAGACATGGTTTCTTTTTAACAGGTTTTCTTTCAGTGTTTGCCATTTAGTTTGTTGTTGTTGTACTTTTCTTAGTGATAGTAATTGTATTTGTATGTAAACAAAAATACAATACTGTATTGGTATCTAGACATTCTTATCACACTGAAGTCTTAAAGTTTGGGGAAAATATATGAACTGAATTAAACAGGGTAAAAACTAGCCTTAGAGAAGATTTGTGCTGATTGAGTGTAAATTTATAGACATAGTTTGACAAGACCATCTGCACTATCACAAAGACACAAATCCTTCGTAAATGCTAGCTTTGAAAACCTCCTACCACAGAGCACAAAAAATATTTTTATTTGGCCCTAGTTCTGCTGTATGTCCCAGGGTAAAGGAGATTACAAGCATTTCTCAGTACCTTCTAAAGAAGAGCTATCATGGATATAAAGAAGGAACACAAGTCACTTTTTCCTCTTATCCATTCAAACTGGCTTAATTCAGAGCCAAGGAAGTTCTACTTACCTATAGAGCCTATGATATGCTCTCCACTTCCCATCAGATTCCTGAACAAGTCCTTTTCCCATCGTCAAAGTTCACATTGTACAAATTTATATTATCCCATCCCTGTCTACTTCCTGCTTTTCTCTGCTGATCTTTCGTAAAGATTTTCCTTCCTGAGGACTTTTAGCAAACAGATTCTTTGCATTGGATGCTCCCTGTTTCCCAGATACCTATTGGCTTTACCCTTAAAACATTCTATATATATTTTAATTTTCCTTTCCAGATAGTGTTAAAGGATTATCGAAATTTCTAGTAAATCTGAGTTTTTGTTATAGGCTTATTACTTAGCTATTCCTTGAAAGGCCGACTTTCAAGTCATTTAGACATGTCTACACTGATTATATTTCCAACTTTTGTATCCATGTGTTGGAGCAGAAATAGTACTTAGATTCAAGATTTGCAGTCATTCAGTCTTAGGGTTGTGTATTTATCTATGAACATGTCTCATTGAAATCAGTAGATACACTCATGCCTTACCAGCTTGTGGTTGTACTTCCTGATGAATTAGCCTATTGGCTAATATTACTGTCAGAGCATGGGAATGGACTCATTCTTTGCTGGCCTTTTCCTTCTAACAGAGTGCTTGGGTTGAGTGTTTCTGAGACAAACCTGAAAAAAAAATTGAAAATTTTAGATGGCAATGTAAATTGATTGAAGTGCATGATGAGAATTTCAAGTTCTCTAAGTGCCCACAAGTACAGGAAATATTTTTTTATTTAGTTTATGGAGACATCTGTCTCTGGGCTACCAACCTTGAGACCAAAATTGTAATGGAAAGTGCTGATATGTTATTTGCAGCTCATGGAAGAGCCATTAAAGGCTGAGTTCTGAGTTACATTAGGCAATCTTTCTTTTAAGAGTAATACTTTCCAGCTCCAGTTCTTCTATAATCAATTTAGGGAAAATACTGGAGCTTTATATGCCATCAGATTGATTTTCCACAAAAAAATATTGCTGGAAACTACTTACAGTCAGTGTAGTTATGGTGCTCCATACCACACTATATTTTCTAGTATTTTCTTATTTTGTACGGTATTTTGTAAAACAAACTATAACGTGTTCTGATGAAAATTTAGTTCGTCCTCTCACTCTGTTTGTCTTTAGACAAAAACAGATATCCTCACTGGTTCTATTACTACACAATAAAATAGAAATGTTAACAAAGCACCTATATTGAGGCCAATAGTGCATGTGCATTTTCTTAAAAGTTTGCAAGAGAGACATAAAAAGACATGCCCCGTTTAAGGAGAAGAATTTTAACGGGGAAAGCATTTCATTCTGGAAAAATATGCTTTATGTAATTTGTGTAGTAATGGAAACTTGATAATTTCTGTAAAATTTCCATACACACACCCCCCAACAGCACTGTTTTGTGTTCTTTGTATAATTCAGACTCCCAGACTTGAGGCTTCGAGGCTGCAGTGCAGGTGCAAGAAGGGAGCAAAATTATTCTAATGCTGAAATTTATTTTTTATTTTCTAGGAGAAGATAAATATAAGGAGTCAATAATTCTTCCAGTATGCTGATATGTCACAGGACACCCTAATCCAAAATAAAGCCTTCTTTGCTAAGCAGTAATATGAGGCTGTGAGTGTGCAAATGAAATTGGACAATAAAATCTCTGCAGTGAGCTGAACCCCAGCTTTGGGCCCTGTGAAAACAGCTACTGGCACAGACTACAATATTGGGTTCCAGCTGTTATATGAAACCTAATTTGCAGTAACCTAGTAACAATATCCTCAGCATACATCTCGGAAAGCAAAATAAAGATCCTTCCCTACTCTCACCAAAAGGATTTTCACTTTCAGCTCTAACTTCAGCTGCAGGCGCTGAGAAGCCAGTCTAACACTTCCTAGCAACCTTTAAAGCAAAAATAAACGTATCAGTAACAGTTTTCTTGATGCACAAAAATGAACCAAAAAGAGTAAGAATAATTAGTCAAAAGATGTTCCACTGACATATATTGCCCTTTTGTCTCCCACTGCAGGAAAATATTTCTCCAGTATCCTCCATTTCTTCCCTTTCACAAAGTTTACTAGAACTTTACAGCTATCTACTACAACTTTACAGCTATTTATACTATATAAATATAATATTTAAATTTATTTTATATATATGTATATGTAAAATTTTAAAGCTTGCAAATGTTACTGTTGTGCTAAAAATAGCTGACCATCACATGAAGTTTCTTTTGGACAACTGCTTTTGTTGGTAAGCTGGGAGACATTCAAGACAGAAACCATCTCCCTTGGGATTCAGTTGCACAGTTAAAACCCCAAGTGTTCAGACAAATTCATAACTTCAGAAGTACGCAAAGAAGATCTTGCCTTTGTTCTGGGCAAACTAATCAGAAACAGAAATAATTATATAAATTGATCAGTATTTGTGAAGTAATTTTGCTTGACATGACATCCAGAAGAATAATCACAGTTAAGGAATCTTGCTAAATGTTTATGCAAAATTCTGCAAAATCAATTTATTCCAGATTTGCAGCTTACAAATCTAAATTTGGCTCCCAGTGAATCATTCACTATCCACGTGCCAACAAAAACTCCAGAGTATGAGAGGCTGACAGTTCTGGTCTACCAGCAAGAGGACTGTCTCTAAAGTTACCTTCCCACACAAAGCTTGCATAAGTCTAAGTGACTGATATGGTCCCTTAAAATAGTCTTCATAAAATACTTTTTTTTTTTTTTTTGATTAAGGGGGGAAAAAAGGAACATAAATACATAAATGTTTAGTTTTTAAATAAAAAGTGAGAACTTGAATTAATTTCTTGCTGAGAATCTCCTTGAGTGCTGCCTTTGGGAAAAGACATTGCTCTTCTCCTCCAAGATGCACCCACTCTTTCTGTTCAATTATCTGTTTCATTATGTTCTGTAAAATGGTACCCTTAATCTCTTCTTAAAATCTGCCTGGTTGTGTTCAGGTTTGCCAAATCTGAGGACAATGAGATTGAATTTCTGTCACTGAATCTGGAATGTGTATGGCTTCGGTGATTTTTGTTATTACTCAAACTTCATAGAGATTGTCTATATGTGAGCTTGCTTCACTGGTTTCGGAGAGCATTAATTTTAGTAGTTCAAATTGCCTTTGGTTCTGTTGGTATTTGACTGACATAGCGAATACATGCTTACATGATTGGCCCTTTTTCTCCCTTGATACTTCCAAATTATTTGTTCTTCTGCTTTCAGAACTGTCTCTCTAACCTGCCCTTCATATCTGCAATGTGACCAGAACAGTCCCTATTAAGTGGGCGTGGAGCACACACATCTGTTTATGGTTTAGTGAAGGATGATGGTAGTTCAGGATGTGATGTGGCCACTAATCAAGTCATGAGTAATATACCTTGGAGAACATAAAACAAGTTGGAACTATTGAAGCAGCAAAGATGTTTTCAGATGAGACTCTCAGGGTGTTAGCTCAAGTAGTGCAGCTTATTTCAAAATTATATAGGCATTCGTGGCTTTATGTCTGAAAAAAAAAAAAAAAGTAATAGACCTCTGGGCAAGGGCATTTGCTTGACTCAAGCAGGAATCTTGGTTAGTGGGACTTGGTGGAGATTTTTTATCTGGGTAGTACCATTTAATAACATCAAGCCTTGTTAATCATGTATCAAATACCACCTAAGTGATTTAGCTCTGGGATAACCACAGTGAACAAGACTGAGATACTTTGCTCTGCACCTTTACTTTCAGTTATTATTTGGACTGGTGGAGGTTCAAGGTCTGTGATTTATGCATGAAATTGCTTAGGAGAGCCTAAGCAAAATAATGGACAAGAATTCCCATTCCCCAGATATACTGCATTCTTGGGGGCATTTTGCAAGATGTACAAACCTTCAACCTCTCAGGAGGATCAGAGATTATTTATTTTAACAGAGAGTAGTCCCAGAGGGCAAATTGTAAACTGTGAAGATTAACAAGGAGTTTCTCAAAGGCATAAAGGGAATTTGGATGCCAAACCCACATTAAAAGTCAATAGGAGTTGAGTACTTAATCTCATTAGTGTCTTGGAAAAGTTCCTTCTGAAAAGAAACTTTGATGGTCTAATTAAATGTAGAAAGAGCGTTCTGAAAATTCCTGAGTGGACCTGAATTTCAGGTTCCCTGCATAACTGAATGACAGTCAAAGAATTTTTTTCAAGCTACACAACAGTTGGGATAAAAAAGCCAAATATATATGAGGTGTCTTCCTTCACCGGCTGTCCTCCCCTCATTTACTAAACACCACACTACGCAATGGCTGACCTCTCTACTGTCAAGACAATTGATCACCAGTGATATTGGTCTCCCTTCCTCTTACCAGCTGTTTTCCTTCCTTAACCACTGCCTTTTTACGAAAAAATTCTTTTCCTTTTTTTTTTTTTTTTTTCAGCTCTCTGGTCTTCTTTTGCTAGTCATTGCCTTCAGCATAATGCTTGCGAACTATGTTTCCCTATCATTTAGGTTTACACGTATTTTCTTTACCTGTGTTCACCACACACACACTTTGTTCTGTAAAAAAGGTATCATATGCTCTCTAAAAAGCTGGTCTTCATTCTGTAGAGTGGGCTAGGCAAGCTCTCCCCATTATTCCCAGAGCTTCCCCAGCAGTTGTTCTCTATTTACTCTCTACAGTTTACTCCACACAAGCTCACATACCCGTCACTATAACACTGTAATTGTAGAGCTCTGAATATGGAAGACATTTCTTTATGTAGTTGTTGACTCATATCACTTAGCATAAAGAATACACATACCAGTTTCTCAAACTCTGTTTGAGTTCCTAAACTGGAAATAGCATGGAGATTAACCACCTAAATTTGTCATACCAAGGACAGGGAAAGAAGGCATACATTAATGACTCACATTTTTATGCTGTAACAATCAAACTTTCTCTAGTGTAATAAAAAGGCTGAGGGATGCTGAGACATAGACCTTGGATGAATCCTGCACTTTGGCAGATCCAAGTTTGGTACTCAGTTGTGGAGCACCAGAGGAAGAAGTGTGCTGCAGTTGCTGGAAAGCAGTCTCTAAGCAGCAAAGCGTTCCCATTAAGGCCAGTCAGTCTACCAGGTTTCACTCACCTGCCAGCAGAGAAATTTGTCAGCTGAACCTCAGCAGGAAGAAAATGTACGTCTGGAAGCTGAAGACATCCCCATGGGCTCATAAACTGAACAATTCAAAAGTAAGGTGTGTGGCTGCATAAGCAATGTCCCAGAACCTACCAGCGTATTCTCCATTCTACTTACTCTCCACCATGTATTTCATTGATAATATGTTCATAACTGTTGCTCCACTTGCAGCCTGATAAATTGCATTTGACTAACCCTCACTGTACACTGTGCAAGCAGGTACAGCTCTTTTCCATTTGTTGGGAATGATGTTGGTGAAGGATTACAGGCACCGACAGTCACACCTAAATTTTAGGAAAAATGGGGTGAGGGGAATGGAAAAGATCCTGAGAAACAGACACCTCAGCTATGCAGACACAGTTTACATAAATGCACACAGATCTTAAGTAGCATTTGCCATATGGCTTCAGAAGGACTTATTGAAAATTCATTTGTATTTTTCACACTATCCCCAAAATATCAACAGCATGAATAAATTCCATTTTAAAATTCTCCTATTTTAATATGAAAACTTGGAAGCACATTTAAATATTGAAAAGAAAGAAGGAAAGTGGAAGAGAAGGAGGGAAGGAGGGAGGGGAGGCAGGAAGGGAAAAAAAAGACAAAAGAAAGAGAAAAAAGAGAATGAGAGAGAGAAAGAGAGAAAGAGAAGGCTGTTCTAATTTTCTCCCCATTACTTTCTTCATTTCTTATAAAGGAAAAAGAAGAGATAAATGTTTTCCACATGTTCTTCCTTTTTTCTATTTTCCTAACTTTTCCAAGTAAGAAAATAGAAATTGATGACAGCAAGACTGCTTCCTCCACCACTCACCACTTAATGCTTTTCCCTTCCTCTTCCTTTCTTTCACTGGAAAAAAACATGAGTATAAATTCAGAGCATAGGAATTTCCATATCATTTTATAAAAGTTCTTGTTTAAAACTTGCTTAAGAAAAATGTTATATGTGAATTATATTTTAAAATTTGTATTCTGTATTTTTGCAAATAGTGTCTCATTAAGGCTCATCTGGATGAAAACCAGCAAAGAGGCTTGAATAAAAACATGACTGTAAGATAAAAATTTAGCAAAAACATGAAAATGAAGGATGCAAACAACTGTTCCTTGTCAGGTGAAGGTACCATTTTGATAAAATTCTGCATATATACATGCTTTTATTTCTTATAAATTATCTACAAAAGGAAGGAAATGTAAGTTAAGGAAATGTAAAGGTTGATACATAATCTTATATATAAATGTAAAGTATAAATGTGATATATATTTAATATATGTTATACAGTATAGAATTGTGTGGCACAAAATTTCCATATAGTAGCTTGGAAAGTGCAGAAAAGACGGGTCACCAAAAAAAAAAAAATGCAGAACAGATAGGGAAAACACAGAAATATGTTAGGAAAGTTCTATAAGTAGATACATTAAAATAAACACATGCTCTTATATGGCTGTTGAAAGGACATTAATCTTATATGTGAAGTTGTCAGTACAAGAGAGAAATGTAGGAAGTGTCAATGCTGCAACAGAAGCTTGAGAGCTAGAACATTCCATATAAGACATACCTGTGAAGAGAGGTGACTACAGAAAATACCTGTGAAGTTCTAGAGCACCAGGATGAAGGAGGCATATTGCAATACTATAGCAGGGATGCAGGCCTGGAGGAAGTACAGAGCGAAACAGGAAAGTCCAGGGCATCTTGGGACAATTAAAAGAGCTGAATACATGTAGCTTGGCAAAATGTGCCATTAAAGGACAGGAGTATAGGGGAGCTTGCTAAGAATCGAGAGGCTTCTTTCAGTATAATACACGAAGATACAGCTAATAGTAATGACATGAATTTTAGAAGTGTAAATTCAGACTGAATTTCAGACAAATAACCTTCCTGACAGAAAGTTCTACAAGACTAAAATAGCTTCCAAAGAAAACCAGAGAAACTTGGAGACTTTTCAAGTTAGGCTGGACAAAATGCTTAGAAAATGTAATGACAGTAGATGCTTGAGCAGGAACACAGACTGGGTTATTTTAGTCTTTTATCACTTTTCAGTAAGACTTCTTAATGGAAGTAAAACCATAGTGTTGAGAAGTTCAGAATAATACATATTAGTCTAAAATATTAAACAGTTAAAAATACTTACTAGTGAACTAGAATAATCTGAAATTTGTGAATTTTAAAAGAAGTGAATGTGAAAGCATATGTAGAATTTAAGCCACAAGAGAAAAAGTCATGTGAGTGGAAAAAGTGCATTCTGGCTGCTCTCAACTCCTAATGCAATCTATCATTCTGTCCAGTAAAACTTCAGGGGCCTGCCTAACATTTGTAATGTTTGTAAAGTTCAGAAGAAGGGCAGTACTATTGATCCAAGGACAAAAAATGTATGAGAAGAGACCATAAAATCTGAATTTATAGACTATAAAAAGCAGTCTGATGAGATTTAATTTTGGTATATAAAATCTTAAAGGCTAGTTAATGCCAAATGCACTTACTATTTTTTTATTTGGGGGGGAGCATTGGGGAGACAGATATGAGGACAAGGGGCATAATTGCAAAGTAAAGAAAAATTTGAAACATCTGTCATGTGTCCCATTTTTCTTTGCACAGAGCCACAAGTGTATGCAGAATAGCTTATGAGTCAGAGGCTGAAGCTTAAACACTGGAGGATCATTCAAGAAACAATTACGGCAAATGGCATCCTGAGGGGATTAGAGTATTAAAAGAAAATGAACCTTAATAGGCTGAATAGACTCCACTTAGTCCCTGAAATTTATTAGGTTCATAAAGCCCAAAACAAATACAGTAGCAGAAAGACAAAAGCTGAAGGTAACTCACAATAATATTTTATTCTTTCTCTGTATTTGAGTATAATTCTGGTCTTCACTTTTGTTGTTGAATGGCAACACAAATATTAAATGCACATAAATACATTAGAGACATTTCAAGCCATTCAGAATTTGCTTCAGGCAAAATTAGCAAGAGCATTGCCTCTGAAATTTGGTGCAGTTGTTACTAATGAAGGAGCTTATACTGCAGGCTGAAACAGCTGGGGATGATGAGTGAAAATAGAATTAAGGCTCAGTAATGCAGGTGTGCACTCTGGAGGGGATTCTGGACAAAACCTGTGTGTGGCCTCCAGTCTGCTGGGCTTGTTCTGTACAGGACCCTAGTGACTTGGCATACAGCACCCCTCTGTGAGGTGGCCACACAAGCTCTGGTAAATTGGAGGTTCACGTATTTGACTGGAACACCATCCACCCATTCAGATGTGTGAAGAACCTGCAAGTCTAACTTCACATAAAAGCACAGTCCCTTCCTCTCCATCTGGAAGTGCACTGTGCCTTTCCTCTTACTGTTAAAACAGCTGTGTGTTGCTGTTTTCGCCATCCCTATCCCCCCCAGTCTCCTATACTCAACAGCTTTCAGCTGTGTGGCCAGTCTTTGCTGCATTCTGCAATGCACAGGTGTTGGGAGGGGTAATGTCACACAGCTTTAAAGTCTCTGTGTTTAAGGTGTCATCTTGTACTACACAATCTTAAAGCATTTTTGCTAAAGGAAGTCAAGACGGATATGCAACAGAAATAACAAATCCCTAGTAGAGTGAAAAGCAGTATTTTGCATGCTACAGACCTTTCTTGGACTCTAGGAGAGAATGGGAAACACCTACTGCACCTTCAGCTGCCTCAAAGGCAAAAAGAAGGGGAACAAAGAAGCACACATTGCCCTGGGGCTATCAAACATAATATCCTGCTCTAACAATGGTAGCACCACCTGTGTCAGAAGAAAACACAAGACAAACATATAATGACATACCCTTGAGAGGAAGTTTCTTTCTGACCCCAGGCTAGCAGTGATTGCCTGTTCCTTGCTTCTCAGAGAATTTCATAACATTCTGCTGTGCAAATGTAAAAAGCTCATGAATAATGGGATGGGTATGCCTTGCCACTGAGCTCCACTTACAGGTTTACTATCATTCCTTAGGAGCATCCATATAAGGTAGCTTGGCAGAGAGATCTCCAAACCTGGGTTAAGAAGTGCTGAAGGTTCTGTAATCAAAGAGTGAGAAATTAAACAGAGCAACTTCCTCCTTAGGCACTTCACAGGAATCTGGTTTGTGATAAGGAAATGCACTTGCAACAGGCCCTTTGGTTATACACAGGACTTGTCTTCCACTGGACACAGGTTTTGATCCCCATCTCAATCTCTTCCTGATTTTACCATTTAAAATATAACACTATTCACAACAAGTTCTTGTGTTAATAATGTAGCTAAATATATTATTATCTTCCTTTCATGAACATAAGCATTGTCTCTACACAGGGCATGGCAGTTGTTAGACAAGGATTGAATATTTTGAATATTTATTGGGAATGGGACATTTGTTGGCAACAGATTCATAAAGAAGTAGATTGGAAAGAGATATTTGAGCCAACAAAAGCAAACCTTTCTTCTGCAGCAATCATGGGGAGTGGCAAGAGTGAAGCATCTGAAATTAAACTATTCAGTGCCAGATTCACACTTGAATAGCACCTGGCCCTGTGTAGTCAATGGTCTGGAGAAACTTCAAGCCACAGCTTTGCAGACAGATCACTTCCTAAGGCTGTGACCATCATCTACACATGGGAAAGGTATAGAAGGAATTTCGTCATGTTAACACTGCTTTCGTTCAGTTTTTTCCCTTCTTTCCATTCCCAGACCCATATCCTCAGCACCTCACAATACCAAATGTATGCTGCACTAACAGGCATCAGGCACCTTCTTCCCTAAATCTGTTACTTTTAGTACTTATTTGTTGATTTATACAGGGCTGTGCTCTCTTACACCCTTAAGGCTCTGTTTTCTACTTCTTTTTCACAACCCAGTTCATTTCCTTCTTGTATCTCTTATAGCAGAGTCCCCTTGATACTTTTAGTTTTTATATTTAGTTGTCATTTTTCTTGGGACACCCCTTCTAAACCTTCTCTACCTCAGGATAAAGGTTCTGAGGGAAAGTTGACCCCTTCCCTGCCTTTCATAACCCTTTTCTTTCTCCTCAGCCATGCTCACAGTTTCCAGCGCCCTACTCCCAAGTTTGACAAAAGCATCTCTTTAAGCCTGCATTTCTGTGTTACAGCCATCACTTCAAAATGACTGAATGGAGTCTAAGAATTAGTGCTGGCTGAAACACAGCGATACCACATTTCCAGGCTGACAGCACTGTGTTCTGCTTAGAGGAAAACATTTGTCAACACTTTGTTTTATAACCACACGCACAGGTCATATAGCTTATAATAAACTAAAAATATTACATAGCTTTTCTACATGCAATGGAATTCTGTTGAGAATTGAGATGTCAGGAATAATTTGTACTCTTCTCTTTCTGTAATCCTGAGTGGACATAAATAAATATCAGACATCCTGCACAGCCTTCTTCCTATTAAACTGTTTATTAACATCTGCTAAAATGAATATTCTTTGTATCCTCTCACCATTAATCATTTTTAAATGTGCTACATTTATTGTTAGTGCACTATGACAGGCAGTAGAGACCCTTCCCCTGTTGTTTTAATCTCTAGCAAATTACATTGCAGTAGCATCCTTTGGGACTGCAGAGTTTTGGATACATCAGCATTTCCTTTTAACAGTCCCTAAAATTACACTCTGCAGTGGCTTGACACTCTATGCATGACATCTTAGGTTACGCATTTGATTCTCAAATATTTTGTGTCTGTTCCTAATGTATAAAGCAGAACAAAAACAAAACAAAATGGCCTATTGCAGTATGAAACTGAAGAACTAATGTTTCAAATAACATCACTAAAATTAACACAACAGACTAATACTAATAGAAACATCAATCAACAGGAATTCCAGGAACCGTCAACCTTAATTTAAAATTTGCATTTTTGCATCATAAACACACAACAAAGCATATGTTCATCACAATTAGAAAACGTATTCATATTCAATGCTGCTCCCCAGACCCTTTCTCACACATAACCTGCTGCAGCTTTTAATACCTCAGCGAGGCTCAATCCTACATGACTGGCCTACTACACCTGTGGGCAGAAAAATATACTCCAAAGAGCAGCCTTGCAACAGTGAGCCTTTTTAGCTGAAAATTAACGTGGTCTACAAACAGCATTCAAACGTGCAAATATTTTATCACAAATTACTGTGTAATTCTATGTACTTCTCTCACAAGGGATTCTAGGCCCATGTTTGCCTGGCATGTGTAAAGCAGCAAACAGTGACCTGGGGTTGCAGAGCAATATGGATACAATTCTATGTTACTTGAAGAATAGTTTACAACTGAGTAATTAGCCATATTGCTATGCATATTCTCCCCTGAGTGAAGCAAGCACTGTTGACAGTGTTCATGTCTCCAAACAGAAGGAAATTGAGGAGATGCAGAAGTGTTTGTTTTTTCATCTTGGAACATGCCCAAAAGCTATAGTGTTTACTCTTGTGCTTTTGGAAGCTTCTAGAGACATTGTGCTGCACGCAACGCAAAACCTGTAACCAGTGCAGATGGTTTTTCAGTGCTCTTGGGCTTGCCATTCACACAGGAGAGGAAAAAAATGAAATACAGTGTATAAACTAATAGTGTAGTCCCCAGCCTGAACTGTTCTTTTGTTCCCACCACACTATGGAAACCGAGGATGGTCTATACATAAGACTGAATAACTGTATTCTGTATTCTCTTTATAATCTCAAAGAGACCTTTTCTGAAAGCTACCAAACTACCAGCAGCTAGAGGATCACAGCCACTGATAGAGATGCTGATGGTGCTTAATGTCTTCTTTGCCTCAGTCTTCAGCAGCAAGACCAGTAGATAGAGACAGGGGGCAGAATGAAGCCGTTATAATTCACAAGGAAAAGGTTATCAGCCTGCTAAACCACATAGACATACACAAGTCTATGGGGCCAGAGGGGATCCACCTGAGGGTACAGAGGGAATTGGCAGAAGTGCTCATCAAGCCACTTTCCATCATTTATCATCAGTCCTGGCTATCAGGGGAGGTCCCAGTCGACTGGCAGATAGCAAATGTGACACCCGTCTACAAGAGGACCAGAAGGAAGGTCCGGGAAACTACAGGGCCTGTCAGTCTGACCTCGGTACCGGGGAAGCTCGGGAGCAGACTATCTTGAGTGCCATTGTGCAGCACCTACAGGGCAACCAGGTGATCGGGCCCAGTCAGCACAAATTTATCAAAGGCAGGTCCTGCTTGATGAACCTGATTTCCTTCTACAAGAAGATGACACACTTAGTGGACAAAGGAAAGGCTGTGGTTGTGGTCTACCTAGACTTCAGTAAGGCTTTTGACACCATTTCCCACAACATTCTAAGAAGCTGGCTGCTCTTGGCTTGGACTGGTGTACGCTTCATTGGGTTAAAAGCTGGCTGGGGTGTCCGGGCCCAAAGAGTTGTGATGAATGGAGCTAAATCCAGTTGGAGGCCCGTCACTAGCAGTGCCCCCCAGGGCTCAGTACTGGGGCCTCTTCTCTTCAATATTTTTATCAATGATCTGGACAAGGGGATTGAGTTCACCCTCAGTAAGCTTGCAGATGACACCAAGTTGGGCTCAAGAGTTGATCTGCTTGAGGGTAGGAGGGCACTGCAGAGGGATCTGGGTACACCAGACCGATGGGCCGAAGCCGACTGTATGAGGTTCAGCAAGGCTGAGTGCCAGGTCCTGCGCTTGGGGCACAACAACCCTATGCAACGCTGCAGGCTGGGGAAAGAGTGGCTGGAAAGCTGCTCATCGGAAAGGGACCTGGGGGCATTGGTCAGTAGCCAGATGAATATGAACCATCGTAGTGCTGAAGTGGCCAAGAAAGTCAACAGCACCATGGCTTGTATCAGAAATAGCGTGGCCTGTACGACTAGGGAAGTGATTGTCCCTCTGTACTCAGCTCTGGTGAGACTGCACCTCAAAAACTGTGTTCAGTTTTGGACCCTCACTACAAGAAGGACAGCGAGGTGCTGTTGTGTGTCCAAAAAAGGGCAACAAAGCTGGTGAAGGGTCTGGAGAACAAGTCTTATGAGGATTGATTGAGGGAACTGGGGTTGTTTAGCCTAGAGGAAAAGGAGGCTCAGAGGAGACCTTAACATGCTGTACAATTACCTTAAAGGAGGCTCTAGCGAGGTGGCGATCGGTCTCTTCTCCCAAGCACCATGTGATAAGAGAAGGGGAAAGGACCTCAAGTTGCGCCAGGGGAGATTTAGGTTGGATATTAGTAGAAATTTCTTCACTGAAAGGGTAGTGAAGTATTGAAAAAGGCTGCCCAGGGAAGTGGTTGAGTCACCATCAGGTTTTCAAGAAACTTGTAGATCCGAAACTTAGTAACATGGTTTAGTGGTGGACTAGGTTAAAGGTTGGACTTAGATGATCTTTGAGGCCTTTTCCAACCTGAATGATTCTATGCTTTGACAAATGCCATAACAAACAAAGCTCCTGCTAGTGACTCCAACACCATTTAGTGTGTTTAGTTTATTTTTTGGGGGGGTTGTCCTTTTTTCACTTCATTCCCACCAAGCCTGCTGGAGTACAGGAAGTATTTGGACAACAGTCTCAGACACATGGTATAATTTTTATGTAGTTGTGTGTGGAGCCAGGAGTTGGACTTGATGATCCTTGTGGGTCTATGCAATATTCTTTGATTCTATTATTCTTTTGTTTAATTCACTCTGTTTGAATTTTTCTTTTAAGGAAAGCCACCTAACACAAGCAAGACCAGAGACAGATTGAATGTGTTCTGGATCAATGACTGAGATCCAAGATCTTTTCCCCCAACACATAGAAAGTGAAACCTGGGGAACAAAGTTTCGTGCATTTTCTGCACCAGTGTATAAGTCTACAGTAGACCAATTAACTTTACTAGAATTATTTTTTTCATAGAGGCTGAACAGATACACCAGAGACAAGAAACAGTGTGAAAATCCAGCTTAGATGGAAAAGGAAAAAAAAAAAAAAAAACTTTTCCCAGAAGGCAGCATTCTGTTAGCCAACATACAGAGAGGGAAGACATGGACATGAATAAGAGGGACATCCACAGTGCCAGTAATTGAAACTTTATGGGGAAAAAAAATTGTGTCAGAATTTATTAGATGTCCCCATAAAGTTTCACATTAATACCTGCCTTCTCTCAGGTGGGAGTGGAGGGCAGAAGAATCATAGACCTGAGCCAGAGCTGCAGCTCAGTAACTGAGATCCAGCCAGCAAAGACAAAAGCATTATTCATCCTGAAGCCTCTCTTTTAAACATTACATAGAGTTGCTCTGCCTTCCTCCATGACTAGTGCCTCCTCCCAGTCCCCACTCAGTGACAGATCACACTCATTTACCTGCTGTCAGGCAAGGAGGTATCACAGAGGCTGTGTGCGCACCTGTCATTCACTCTAGCAATCCATCTGACCCCATCATCATCATTATCACCCTCATGCTCATCCTCCTTCTCCCACTACGTTAGCAATAGTGGGCACTTTCAGCTGCATCTGACAGATGGTTATTTCCAACCATTGGCCTTGTAATGGGTGACTGTGTGGAGGGAGATTCCCTTCATGCACCTACCTGGGGAAGCACACACTGCTTAAAAGGCTCAGGAAAGACTTTCTGTGCCTCAGTTTGCTGCTCTGTAACAGGTCTTTAAGACCTATTAGTGACCTCAGATAAGGGGATTAAATCTCCCAAGTAACTTGACATAGCTTTCTGATGTAAAACAGGGATGGCTTGAAATGCCAGTGTTTCTGAGTATCTCTGATCCCCTCCAGTTGATCCAAGAGTTAATAATGGGGAACTATCAGGTCCAATAACTCTGAGGACATGGTGCTACCTTCCCAGCAACTTTTCCTCTGGACTTTTGGTTGATAAGGAGGTGAGGTAGATGTCGCTTTTCCTTCTTAAAGGGGAAGAAAAAGAAAAAAAAAAAAAGCAGCAACAATCAGAACAGAGAGACACAACCAACTATAACAGGAAAATGAAAATTTTTCATGCTTTTCTGAAGAAATCCATAATTCCCTGCCACAACACGTGTCACCAAAGTTCTTTTTAATTTGAGACTGTGATGTCATTACTTTACCATGGAATATCTAGAAAGGTTTATAATATAACTAAACTCGATTCAGGTTTAAAAATTTAGGTCCAGATGGAGGAATACTTTTACAGTATTTTATTATCTGAATGATTTGCTTCTGAAAGCTGAATACAAAAATTAGAGGTACAGGCACAGAACATTACTGTCCATGCCCAGAAATGTCTATCATCTGGCAGGCAATGCAGTAAATAATTAGAAAAACAATTAAAAATAATAACAACAACAAGCCATACGAACTCCTGCAAATAAGATTTGCAGGATATATTTCCAGTCTCATAAAATCAGGCCATTAGATAATTCCCACTTAGGGAAAAATGATTGGCACAAAGACTGTGTAATTTAACAGAATAATGTATTCTCCTTACTACCCTTAACTATCCCAGTTTACCTACACCATGTGGTCCAGATTAAACTGATTCTATCAAACAATAGCTTTATTAAAAATATTGGTATTAAACTATCAGTCAGTTTCCTCAAGTGGAAAAGCTTTCAAGAACCTGTATGAGACCACCAGCTTAAAGAAAATGAAAGAAATGGCTTCCTCAGCAGTAAGCATGGATTTTTTTTTCCATATAACACCACATTTCTGATCACTGGGTGTGCAAGCAACCGAGACAGGCAAAGCTGGGCTTTGAGTTCCATAACAGGTAAGGTTATCCCACTGAGGACACTGCAAATATATAAAGCTTAGGTTTCCTTTTAATGAAAGTCAATTTGTAAACATTGTCCTTTTGTAGAAATACTTTAAAGTCTAACACAATAGCAAAGAATCACTTGGGATATGAGGAACAGGTAGCTAGTATCAGTGATAGTAGCAAGATGAGTGTAATAGAAGGCAAACTTTTTCTTACTCTAAGTGGACCCTGTGTCATTTGCCTCCCGTTTCAAATATTTATATCATATCTCTGTGTTTTTATAATCTAGTAGGGTGGCCCATGATAAACAGGAATTGGTTAAGGAGGAATGGTAACAAAAAATGTTACAGAAATGCTAGAGATGGACCTTACTGCAAAGAGGGACTGGATGTATCCCACCTTGTTTTAGGCATTTACCTTTAGTGCCTGTTAGACCCCTAGCAGTCTGGATATCATTGGAACTACTGGGATGACTCAACTCATCTAAGAGCTTTACCCTTAAAAAGTAAAGAAGTTCAACTTTCTGAGGATGTCTGCATCCATCCATTTGGTAAAAGTACGTCCTTGTGCCTAGACTAAAACCTTGTTCTCCTTTATCCATACCACCTTAACTATATCAGCAACACCACTACCTCCCACCCAGAAATGCAGCTCAGATGAAAGTGTTTACACTGATACCCTAAGGAAAGTGTCTCCCTGGAATATTTCACCTGCTTAATCACCAAAAATCCTACACCTCTGAATGTATCTCATATTTCTTTGGTATAAATGACACCCAAGTCACTTCTGGAAATGGGTCACAGAGTCCCATCTCATTCCATGCATTAAAAATGTTTGTGCCTTGACTTTAAAAGAATTTCTCCAAAGTCACTTTTACAGAACATCATTTTAGCATTGCTCTCTACAGCATTCTGAAAAATGAAGGCTGGCTGCTGCTCTATTGCCTTTTACTCTCCCAAGTGCAGCAGTTCCCTGCCATGTATTTTTCCTTTCCAAACCTGATCATTAGACTGGACAGGAGTTTAATAATAACTAATTGCTTACATTGTGCTTAGCATCTCCGTACAGCAACCTTGTATGCTGTACATCCCTGATTTGTTTTGATGCTTTCTGAAGCCCACTACAATGGAAAATTTGGGACGGCTATTCCTTTACAGAGGCATCCTATAAAATTTGGGGGGCAAGGATTACCTGTATGTATCTCTGCATGGTATGATTATACATGCATGTTTCTCTGTAATCCACACATTTCTAATAAATTTTCTATATTTATATATTCATAATCAATTAATGGTTGGAGTAAAATGTTCAGAAGGTCTCACCAACAAGCTGGGGCACAGCTCTAAGTCCTGCACTGAACTTACGCTGAAGGCTGCCTCCAAGCAAACCTTGTGTTGGCAAAAATGGCCAGACAAGATGTTATTCTCTTCCCTTACATGGTTCTGAAATAACTATACCTTAACTTGATAGATCTTGATTTGATGTTGCTTCTGAGGAATCTTGTGAAAGGCTTGAAAGGCTGTAGAAGAGAGAAATCATTGACTAAAATATTTTGTGTGATTCTTTAAGATGTCTACTAGGCTTCTGGAAAATCCTATTGGCTCATTCATCTTCAGTGCTATACAGATTCACCATAGGGCATGTGTGCAGAGAATTATTTTCTTCTCCTTTATTACACACATTAACCTAGTCTTTCTGAGTTTCCCTCATTCTCTAGAGTCCATTCCTTCAATCTACTGCCCTTAGAAATCTGCCACACTACATCTTTTGCTTTTGTGCAAGACATGCATGAATCAAATCTAGGATGGGGAATGTGGCATTTGGTGCCAATCATAAACCCTTCCCTCTGTTTCCCTGTCACCCTTATCACCCAGTCACAGGATCTAAAATTAACTCCACTGGAGAAACCAACAGATACATGTATAAAGTAATCAGATTTGGTAGTATACTCCATAAAGAGTATTCTTGTTTGCTCATCTATATTTTACAGGGGTCAACCTCCAAATTTATAGAATCTCCCAATTATGTGTCTGCTCATGGCAGGAACAGGGAATTCAACAGTATTATCCCTCACTCCAGTCTGTGCCCCTGCTTAATAGACCTCTACTCTTTTCCTAGTACTTTTTCAGCCATCAAAGGATCTGAAGCTGTTAGCAATGTAGAGAGCATAATGTTTTTCTGCAGAGGACATCCTGTCTGCCCATTAACTCTATGGCAGTGACCTAACAAATTGTTCCACCAGTTTCCACTGCAGCCAGAGTCTAAGTATACTTTATTATGTAGCCTTGAGGTTTACATCAAAAGCAAAGGGCTTACTCTTAGTAATTTATACATTTACTTCCCAGCCCAAGCGACGTATTGGTATTGGTTTCTGTTTGTTTGTAAAGCAATGCTGTGTTAGCTGCCAAGATATGAAAATGTTACAAGCCTCAATCATCATTTTTAAGAGCTTTTCTTTGCTTCCATTTTGTTGTCCGAAAAGTGATTAGCTCTTTTGCTCGAAGGTTACTTTGTTATTGTGCTGCAAGGTTCTGGAATGAACTTCAGATGGGATTAGAAATTCCTCTGTAGCCAGCTTGCAAGCATTGCTTTTATGCAAGCATATGACAGCATTCAAGCTTTGGCACCTGTGCTGATAGTCCCTCTGCACCCTCTCGTCATGTACTCCTATTTGCAAAGTTTCATCAGACTTCATTCATTGACCATAAAAAATAAAATGCCAAGCCATTTACTGCCACCTTGACTCTATAACTGAAGATTTCTGGGGAGTCCAAAAACTCTGCAGCTTTGCATAATGGTTTTAATCCACCGTTTAACTTAAAGAATATGATGTGGTAACATGGAGAAAATTAAAAAACTATATATAATTGTTTCTATGTGCTTCATTTTGAAATCAGAGCTGAGAGATTAAAAAGCTAGTCTAAGTCCACCAACATGCCTAGAAACACTGATTCCCAAGTCTTTTGTACAATCATCACTTTGTATTCTGTCCATACTCTGTAGGAATAAAGGTGTTTAGAGCCCTAAACTAAGCTGAAATTCAATTTTTATAGGAACGCAAAAATATGTTTGCTCATCTAAAATATTATTCATCTTAACAATCAAGTCAGAGTCCTGTTATACTCTGAAGTGAGTAAATTTGTGCTAGAACTCTCAGGAGAGAACGTATTCTTGTATTTTGTGCTTCCTGTTGTCTGGAAATAACCCAAGAGCAGATGTATAGAAAGGCAAATATAATGAGGAGAAGAGTCAGCCAAGCTCTCTCAAAGGCTAAAAAAAAAAAAAAAAAAAAAAAAGGCTTTTATTTCATGTTCAGTATGTTTTGGGATTTTTTTTTCCCTGAAACTCAGTATGCATTGCTGCTTTGACACACACTTAAAGCACTATCACAGGGGTTTATTTGTGATCCTTTAAACTAATACTCTTGTGTTTTTTTTTCTCTTGAAAACTGTATAGAGACGATCAAAACTCTGAATGTATTTCAGATGCCATATTTGACACTGAAGTGTATAGGAACCTTGTACTGAAAGTTACCTCTTTAATAGAATGCAATTTAGAATTGAGCAAATACAGGTCAAAATTTCTTTTTGAACTATGACATTCTAACTAACTTTGAGTATCCTTTCTTCCCATCATAAATATATGCTTAATAGAAAAATGCTCGTAACTCCTCCTATATATGCACACTGCAGATTCCTAGTCTGGACCATGTTTGCAAATCCAGAGCATTTTTATAGCCCAGTTTCTGAAAAAACAGTTGATTCTACTCAAGAAGTGGTATAAATAGAAACAAACCAATAATGACAATATTTATTTGAGATACAATTTTGTGATTAATATTGCTCCAAAGCATATTACAACATTATTGTAAAAAATATCAGGAAACCTTATATTTTCAAATTTAACAAGACTGCATAGGAACAGGAGTGGTATATTCTCAACAGAACCTGGATTCTGTTATTCTGAAGCAGAACTTTTCACCTAAAATGCTTCTCTGTACTTTTTACTTCCTTCATAACTCATGAAATTTCAGGTTTGGAAGATTTCCTGTAATGCTTATTCCCTTGGCTCCTTTCTGAACTTGGTTAAACTGAGGAGGATGTCTCCTAAAGGCATTGACAATGTATTTACATGAAACATTTGAGGCAGAAAAATGTCATGCCTTACAAAGAGGCTCAATTATTATTACACTATAGCCATATCAATAGAAAGTAATCTTTTCATCTTTTCCTTAGAGAAGTGTTTTATTCTGAAGGGGATAAATAAAATGTTTACTCTGAAAGAAATACATCCAATATTTTAGATTGAGCCACTTAATTAGATTATATTGAAGAGCAGAAAGGAACCATATCTTGGAGTCATTTCATCTAAAAGGATGTATATTAAATTAACAAAAGCCCAGAACTTGAGGTCCTTCCTTAGTTTTCACTCAAACGAATTTTTGAAATTGCAGTGGAAATTAGTCTATTAAACACAGGTAAACAAAATCATGATCTGAATGGTCTGAGCCAAAGATGAAATAAAACAGAGAGGATCCTCAGCTGTTGGATAACTCCATTGCCTTCAGCTAATGTTTTTGATTTATACCAGCAAGTCTCCCACTCAGGATGTATCAAGCAATCTCCTCTGTTTTGTTTGTCCTCTTTCTACTAATCCCCTGCAGATCCAGGAAAAACATGAAATGCATTCTAGTCCACATGAATTTTGCTCAAAGAAAGTTAGGAAGTATTTCAACATCCACTCCATGGAGATAATAGTTACAGATTTGAAATGGAGTCAAGGACTGCTATGATCACCAGCATATTGCTTAACATTAATTTCAAGATATAATTCACAGTCCCATAAACAATTGATAAATATAGAGAGAAAAGCACCTCAGAATTAAATTCTGGGAAAAAAATATATGTGAAATAATCAAAGTTAGCTAACAGCAAAACAGTGAACTAAGGAATAGGCCCTCAATCCCATCTCTGAGGCGTCATTTCCATAGAATGAGGTTAAGTGAGGCAGCTGAACCAATTTTAGATTTAATTGCCTGCTACCATGAATGATGGCCCTGCCCTTCCTCCCCTACCTCTTCTCCTCTCCCCTTTTCCAGTTTTGACAATTACATGGTCCCCCAGTGATCAGCTGAACTCAGGAAAATACTCATTTCATTACTGGGTTAGTTTTTTGCCAGATTCAGAGGAACAAGTCAATTCTCTGACAAACTCCAGACATATTGCAAGGCACAATCTGGGAGAATGCACTAGAACAGAAGTTAGGAGAAAAAACAGGATAACCCCTTTAGACAGCAAACACCAAAATATTAAAGCAACACTGCTTGGCTCATCTTTTTCTGAATATCTGGAAGAAATCCTCCTTCGCTCAAGATTCAAAGCCCTGAACTCTCAGGTCCACAGACTGGGAGGGTGTGGATGTTTGACTAGTTCTGTTTACACATTTTGACCAAAGACTTTCACAGTGTATTTTATTCAGACCCTGTTCTTAAGAGATACAGAGTAATTTTGTCCCAGTTCTGGGAGACTTGGGTGGTTCAGACAACACATCCCTAATGATTATTTCATGTAACTCACTCAAGAGTGATAAAAGAGACAATACAAATGTAATAAGCAAGATACAAATATCTAAAAAGAAAGAATTACCCTTTCAAATACATTTCTAAAAAGGAAAGAGACAACTACAGAAAAGACTGGATTCAGCTTAGGGTGCTGACACATGAAGCATCAATACTATGGTCTCCTAACAGCCAAGATTTATATAGAGTAATTTACTGGCATAGAACAGAATTGAGCTATCAACAGAGGAAGGACAAGACCCTCTATAATCGTGTATTTCTGAAGGCTTATTTGATTTAGGCTGTACCTCTGCAAAAGCCCAGAGGCATCACAAATAGCCTTGGGGTGGAGGCACAGCATTTACAACATCTCTGAATAATTCCATCTGATTCAAAGAACTCCCACTGGCCACCTGCCCTGTTGAGAGTCCTTCATCACTAATACCTTTTGTTCTAGGGGAATATATCTGGCACTGCTCCTTGCATGTGTATTCTCACACACTTTGCGGTGGTGAGATGGTACAGGACCTTAGTACCATTATACAGGATGGGTAAGTATGCAAACATGTAAGGGTCTGAAAAACATACTGAAATATCCATTAAGAAAAATGTCCCAAGGATCCAAATTTCAATCAAAGGCCTGACACCTGGTAATAATGCAAGTTAGCCCAAATAAGGATACTGTCTATTGCCCAGCATTCTTTACCTGAGACATTTTTATTTCTGCATTCTCATAAACTTCCTCATTAAAAATTGGAACATAATATTGAAATAAAATATGATAAAACTGCAGTGAAAAACCCATCTGGATTCTAGGCTTGAGCAGCTGCATGAGCCATCTGTATATACCGTATGTTTAGTGCTTGATTTAGGGTGCTGCAGGTACACAGGGGCAGTAGGCACACTGAATATCTGCAGTGCAGTTAAGAAACTGTGCTTTCCTTCACACTTCCTTGCATTTAAGTCTCTCTTATTTTCCTGTGACATAATCTTTTTCTCCCTTGGTAACAATTAGTGTGCATGAATAAAAACATTATCCAGTCCCAGCCTGGTATAGATCAAACACTGATTATTTGACTTCTGCTTCAGACCATTAATAAGTTTGGTTATTTTGAGACACTGTATTTAATCCAAGGTTTTAGTCCTCTCCCACCTCCAAACAGAAAACTTCTAAAAAGAATGTAGAATTCGTTAATGAAATCAAGTGCAGCATATTTTGGCTTCAAGCCATCCTTAACTTTACTTGCTGTGAATAGTCCAAATCCAGTTTTCATAGGGCTGCAGCTCTGCTATCAGGTTCCAGAATGTAAGCTCTGGTTCACCCAAGAGTTTGCAAACCACATGTCAAAGTTGGCTCAAATTTCACATGAATGCAGATCAAAAGCTTCGAGAAGCTGCAAACACATTTAAAAAAACAACTCTATGGACCCAACTGAATTTTAGCTTGCAAGTGGAGAACTGCTTAAATCCCAAGCGCATTCAGAAATGCAGGAGTATGAACCTATGCGAACAGAAGCCAATAAATTTCCTGTTAGCTTTGGATTCTTTTTCTCGCACCAAATATCAAACTTTTTTTTTTTTCTTCCAGCAGTCAGGATTGTAACTTGTTAGCAACGTCCTGAACCCAAGAGATTTTCAAGCAGTCTAGCTGAAACTGCTGCTTTTCTTATTCTGCTTGCACACTAACACCATATTGTGAACTACTCCAGAAATGAAGCAGTAATAATTATCACATTGATACTGATAATTCGGGTACAAAAAAAGAAAAACCCAGTGTATACATAACCTGAAGTATTTATCAACAAAATATAGAACATCCATCAAATGCATGAAATTTGGCTTCAGTTTAATACTTCCTTAGTTGCCTAGCATACACTCAAAGCAGTTAAATTTAATACGAGGATAGACTAGACAGAGTAAATAGTGTTTACTAACCATGTCTTTTCAAGATGTTGTTAACAAGCTACAGCTGGGGCTTTTGGAGGAGAAATGACTTGAAGATTTGAAAAAGAAATCTATTTGGTATACAATAAAGAGACTAAAAGCATGTGTATATGGGTGTCTAGAGATACAATATTTAGAAAAGTTTTAGGTAATGTCAGAAATATATTTTACCAGAAGTTTTATCAGAATTAGGTATCAGATAGATAGGTGAGTGTTCAGGGCTAAGTCAGAGTTGATTCTAGCTATCTGTGCAATTTTTGTGTGTGTGAGAGTGAAACATAGAATCATAAAATGGCTCAGGTTGGAAGGACCTTAAAGATAACCTAGTTCCAACCCCATTGCCATGTGCAGGGACACCTCCCACTAGAACAGGTTGTCCAGGACCTCATCCAACCTGGTCTTGAACACCTCCAGGGATGGGGCATCCACAGCTTCTCTGGGCAGACTGTTCCAGTGCCTCACCAACTGCTGAGTGAAGAATTTCTTCCTAATATCTAATCTCCTCTTTTAGTTTAAAACCATTCCCCCTTGTCCTGTCACTATCTGAATGAGCAAAAAGTCGCTCTCCATCTTTTTTATAAGCCCCCTTTAAATACTGAAAAGCTGTGATGAGATCACCCCCAAGCTTTCTCTTCTTTAGGCTGAACAGCCCCAGCTCTCTCAGCCTGTCTTCATAGGAGAGGTGCTCCAGCCCTCTGATAATCATGGTAGCCCTCCTCAGGACCTGTTCTAACAGACCCACATCCTTTTTGTGCTGGGGGCCCCAGAACTGGATGCGGGACTCCAAGTGGGGCCTTACAACGGCAGAGTAGAGGGGGACAATCACCTCCCTCGACCTGCCAATCCAGTCCACAAGATCTGTTCTTGAAATCTCTTTGTAATTCTTACAAGATTTCTTTCTCTTCCAAATGTATCCTTGCAAATCTCATATTACTAATTTTCTAAGATTTTCACCATCCTGAGAGAAGAAAAAGTGCAGTACCAACTCATTTTGCTTGACTGCAACAGCATTAAAAATGAGGTTTGGATAAGAATAATATTTTCCAGATCCTATTGAGCTAAATCCAGCATCATTAATAGGTGAGTTTAGATCTAGAGTTTTGATGCTACGCATTAATCACTCTCTAACAAACTAGAGTTTTCTGACCAAAAGTATAACTTTATTTCATTTTTATTGTGATCCAAAGAAAATTTAACTACACAATGGTGTGACTTCAAGAAATGCAAAATTCAGAAAAA
Source organism: Cygnus olor (assembly GCF_009769625.2). NCBI lineage: Eukaryota > Metazoa > Chordata > Aves > Anseriformes > Anatidae > Cygnus > Cygnus olor. Next base: position 20,371,235 of record NC_049170.1, on the reverse strand, counting down.
GATGTGTTGCTGAGGGGAAAAAAAATATATAATAATTAGATACCTTGTGCCCCCTTGGTTCTATCATTTCATCTTGGTTGATCATATAGAGGTTGAAATAAAAAATAAAAAATAAAAAATAAAAAACAGGTTCTCTCATGTTTCACGTTTTTCTAAGGATAGCATGTTGGACCTCGACTATAAAAAAAACTCAGTCTCAGCAGGACAGCTAAATCTGCATGGCAAAGAGTGATACTTTTCAACAGTCTTTTGAAGCCACTTCCCTCTTTCAAAAGAAAATGTTAATTTTTTGAGCCTGAGAAGCTCAGTGATACAGAATGGACTCATTATCATTTGTTATCCAATCATTACCTTGTCAGTTCCTTGTGCTTTATTGCCATTTACCATGAGCACAACAAACACAGACTTCCATCCCTCATCTCCGTTTTCTGACCCCAAAACATTCTAAACATTCTCTTTCTGGATGTCTGCACAAGTATTTAATGTCAAGACCAATGCATTTCTCATTATCACATTAGAATCAACCAGTTGACAAGGAGCTGCAGGTGATGACTGCTACTGAGCCGAACTGTTTCACAGCTCAGCTCTTGGCACTGCTTTTGCTGCATGGGCTTTCAGCAACTGGTAATGGCTGAGTGCCATGTGTAGAAGGTTCAGTTTGTTCTTTCACATGTATCTGGACTTCAGCCAAGATTTTGAAAGGTAAAATCCTAAAAAGAATTAGGCAACCATTTCCACATGTGAGGGCCTAAGCAAATGCTTTAAGAATAAACTGATTCTGTTCATTACTGATTTGTGGATACAGCCACCTTACTTTTAAAATCCTAATGTTTCAAATCCTGGGCATCTCCCTGGCTTACAGCATTACCATGCAGTCTTCCAGCCATAGCATTAGACACTGCATATTGTGTGATGTGCAAGACCATGCAGTTGAAGACACATAAGGTATATGTGTGGGCTATTGCTTTTTCTTTGCCAGGAGTGTGTTGAGGGAAGTACTTAATAACTGAGAGCCAGAGACATGAATGACATGAGAGTCTGTGCCCAAACTGTTATCCTAAAAAACACATTCAGCTGGCAAAATAGCCCCTAGTCATCCCCACAGAGCTGTAACTTTGTGCAGATCAACAAGCCTGTACAGCTCAGCAACTAACTTAATTGTCTAAACCTGACCTGATTCAGACAACAGTCATCTCCTTATTTAAGTCCCATAATGCTAGATGACGAATCATCTAGCAGACATTTTCAGAGCTCATCTCCTGCGCCTAAGAAGAAATCAACTTCACAATATCATAATAACGTCTTCAATTTTCTTTTAAAGTACCACAGAGAAGGATATGGTACTTGTCATTTTAATAAAAGCTCTTACTTGCTCCTGTGCTCATCTTGGCAATAGGAAGCAAGAGTGGAATAAGCTTCTCTGCCTACAGAGATAAGAGCCTATATTTCATACTGTCCAGGCAATTACCACTTCCCAGGAGATCACCCAAACTGCCAGTTCTAAACATTTATGAATGGAAATGTGGATCCTATTGGATATATGCACTGTGCTGAAAATGAAAATTTATGGGATCAGAGAAAGAAGAAGCAATGGCAAATAGGAGTTTGACTTTGTAGCTTGGTGTTTGTGATGTTTAGTCAGGACTGGCATATCTGTATTCGGGGTCACAGCCTCTACTGCTGTATTTTAAGGGGGTTGGACCTAGATGATCTTTAAGGTCCCTTCCAACCTGAACCATTCTATGATTCTATGATTTCAGAAACTGTTTATTGTAAAATGCAGAAACCGTTCAGAGGAGAGAGACAAGAGTCCAGGATGATCTCAACAGGGAGCCCCAGGACTGAATCATGCATCTTCTCATGAACACCATCTTTCTCTAACCCAGTAGCAATCTCTCTGTAGTAAACTAGATGTGTTCATGACCATCATCTGGCACTGGGGTCAGGTGGCATCAAGCAGCCCGCATCCCTTACCTCCAAAATTTCCTAACTTCAAAGCAAGGTGGCCACATGCAAACTGCCATCTGGGAGAGACTTCTGGCCTGCAGTAGCACGCAAACCAGGTGGCAGAACTGTTTGGGAAAACAGGAAGTCAAAGCCACACAGCTACCCATTCAGAGAATTTAAGAGTAAACGCCTGGAAGCATCCCCCAGAGCTGCTTAAGTTACTCAGACCAAAACTGCAGCTTAATTCCTTGTTAGCGGTTCCTGTTTCAAAACTAAGATTCATTAGTGACAGAAAATATCAAAACAGACTTGGTTTAAGAAAAACAAGCACAATCACATTATTCACCTCAGCTCAAGCTATCGTGTAATAATTTTTCTGTTAGCCTCCACAATTTAAACAATTAAATTACTATGTCTGGGAAATCTGTATATTAAACTTAAAATTATAATGGTATGAGTATTATCAGAGCCACACCTCAACTAATGAAACAATAACATAACATTAAATTGGACTTTAATTTCATGCTCAAGAATATGAACAAGAAATGTGTAGAATGGTTAATGTTGTAAACCTGTGGCTCAGCCATTTATGAATTTGTTTCTCATGTCAGCTCAGCCTTCTTCAGGTTTGTCAATACATTTTTATGTCATAAAATTTTTCTCTTAATGTTTTTTTCCCTAGTGTGCTCACATTTGTTACTCATTCTCATTTATTTCCTGAAATATTTATTTTGTCCCTTTGTTTTCTAGACAGATTATTTAACATTTTGAATTATTTCTACCTTTCTGCTTTTTATTGCACATGCATTTCATTTGTCTTATTTATCCACCACATCCCTCTGTGTTCTGCTGAGGAAGCACTTTTCTACAAGTAGGAGAGTATATAAAAGTAAACAGCCCTTCTAATTAGCTGGACTGAACTGTCATTTTCTTGAGAAAGCAAAACTTTAAGGATAAATATTGCCAGAATATATGTCACTCCTTGACAAAGGACAGCTTAGTGCATTTCCATACTAGACATGTTACAACAATGTAGGAATTGTCTCCACAGGATTCAGTGTTTTCAGAAGTGGAAGATATTAGTGGTATATCTAAGTAACATTTTTTTAAACATTTCATTGTTAGATGTGGCAGAGGAATTAAAAAAGAAAGTGTTGTTTAGGGAGGGTTGAGCAGGGGGGTGGAAAGGTGAGGTGAAATTTACGTGCAACTTGTTTTCACAGTTAGATACTCTATAAAGAAGACCACCACCAAACACATCAGTAATTTCACATTCAGATCCATTTGAAATGAAGTCAGGTTTTGCCCTATTTGCCCTTACCAAAGCTTTGACATTTATCTTTAAAATTCCGCTTATCGCAGCTATTCCTACTGCACTAATTCTGAGATTTTATATTGCTATTAATTTGTGTGGACTTCATCATACATGCTTTGACAGTAAACCACAATTAAATGCTCATTGGATCATTAAAAAATCTCAGCCAACATTGTCCACTGGGCTTAATGAAGCTAATGCAAACATCTTGAGCAATGTCACAGTAAAGGAAATATTCTACATAAAAATTTCCATATCGGACTACCACTCCTTATAAGTCAGTTATTGTGTTGCAGCCTATCAGCTTTTCTTTTTTTTTAATGCACACTTCCTTGAAAACTGTTACCATGCATTAATTTTGCATACCCTATAACAAACCAGTATTATTGATTTTAATGTTGATAGCCTGCATGTATGAACAATCATAGCCTTGCATTTTGCTTCTGAAATGTTTAAATACCAATTTTATACATATATTATCATGTTTCTGAAAAAAATCCCTTTAAGGAAATATATTTTCCATACCAATGTTTTGAAAAAGGCTGTACACCAATCTGGATGATCGACCCTGGTATTTTAGCTTCATGTTTGGCCTTATCTAAAACATGAAAAATATTTCCACTGCCTAACTAGATGAAAGATAAAAGTCATAGTTTCTGCAACATAACTCTGAAGTGTGCAAGCAGATGCAAATTCAGAATGGATGCAAAATGTGCGAGGCACAGAGTGGGAAACATGTTCCAAAATGTAAATGTGTTCAGTGCAAATGTCTTGCATTCACTTTTGAACCTGCAGACCAGACTACCTTTAATGTCAATGTGGAATGAAATTCAGACTGAAGTTCATCACACTCTAAGACCTAAGACCCTAAAAAATCTCAAACAGATCAGATGAATTGTACCCCATAAATTCTCATTACTCTCCATTCACCACAAACACAAATATCTCTACTATAAATGTCTAAATTTAGGCGAGAGCAACTCAACTCTGAACGTTCAAACACATTGCAATTTAATAGCAATGTTAAGTTTGACACTTAAGTTTTCCGCATGTTGTTTTAAAGTAACCTCACATCCCCACTTACCTTTTTACCAGCAAAATTCTGGCAGAGAGAAAGTGACTAAATCAATCAGTAATAGGAACAATTCTAATATCTTGTGTCCATAGAGAACTTTATAGCTTTAGAAGCAGAAAACAAAGCAAGAGAAAGGCTTCAGTACTCAGCAAGGGAAGATGAACTAAAAATTAAAAATTGCACAAGGGGAACAAGGAGTATAAACTAGCTCCATTTACAAATTTACTTCAAGCAGCAGGGAAATGAAGCTTGCGATTCTGGTAATATATTGCTACATCTTCTCAATCTGCAGTCTGACAGGTGATTTTTTTTATTTATTTTTTTTTTTTTTTTACAAGGTAAGGAAAATGCTTGCTTCATTTTTACTTTTTTGTGTTACAATTACTACAACTACTCTGATCAGCCAAGAGGCTCCTGTCGTATTATATAATGTAAAACTACACATGGTAGAGATGCATTAGTCAAAATAATGTTGCAGATACATCACTTCAGGTGGGACTACGGCTGTTTGTATGAAATGTTACTTCTGCCTACATTTGTAAATATATTTACCATAATTTCAAAATAGGTACTTAGCTGTCTGAATATCAAGTGTTTTATGACTTTAGAGATACCCTATGCAGATATGAACAAAGAAGCATGTCCAAAACCCACAGAAGTGGATACAAATCATTCCAGTGTCCACTCTAGTACACTCACCAAGTGACATTTGTAAAGTGCATTGTCACTCAGTACACCTTGGCCCTTAGGAATGATATGAGCAAAATTCATGAATACTTTAAAATGAAATACAGGAACACAAATTTGAGATTATTATTATTTACATGGATTAAGAGACATATGCTAAATTAATTGCACAAATGGTATGCATTTGCTGTAAACTCTCTTGACAGTTCAAAGTAAGTATCAAAATAATTGTAGCTTTCGAGGGCGGGGGGGTGTATGGCTGACTATAAAAAAAAAAAAGGGACAAATCACAAATCTTTGCAAAACAAAGCAAAACAAATAAACAAACAATAATGTGAAAAATTGTTCTTTTCTGTCTTTGATAATAAATCTGTGAAACAAACATATCCTAGAAAATTTGTACTCCACAGCAGAACTTTTGTTCCAAAGTTCCTGCTTTGTAACAAAATATGAATTTCAGATGAAGGTTGTTGTCTTCTTAGGGTTCCTTGTATATCTCACCAACATGTGAGTTATACATGCCTTGTATAACTCACCAATGGCACGACATTCTTATATTTGAGGTAGGTGGAAACTGACACTTCAGCTTTTTTGTATTTAGAGCCAGGGTTGCCTGAATACATTTCCTGGAATAGAGATGGCAGCAGGAAGAAGCAGATGACCAGAATCGCAAATACAGAGCTTGGTGTTTTATGATGGGATCACATCTGGATCACACTGTTGGCCATTACTATCTTTCCACTGTAAAACTCATGAACCTTCTAGTTCATGGGTGTGAAAGCCTGTTACCACAATGAGTCAATGGTCCCTGCTCAGAGACATCCTTTTGACTACCAAATGTCCATCCTCCCACCCTCCTCTGCCTCTAGCCATTAAAATAAATGAAATTCCCCAGATGTGCAAAGATAACATCAAGAAAGCACAGAGTCAAGAACCAGGCAGGCCATTCATTCTTGGGTAAGGCTAGAAGTGAACATTGCCCTACATATTTTAATATATATGAGGTAATTACATCCCCACAGGAAAAGCCAAGACAGAGAAGTAACTGCTTTACCTTAGCCATCCTTGGTGCATAAGTAGGATACAGATAGCTGCTCACTCTCATTGCAGACTCTCAGGATTAGCTGTCTCTAGGGTAAATCTCAATATACAGCCTCCTATGCAACACTACTGGACAAGGAAAACAAATGCAGTCATTTTCTTTTGGAAGAATTTTTGAAGAATGAGACTGGGGCCAACTCTATTTAGGTAGAACCATTCATCTTAACTATTCATTTTTGCGCTGGGATTTTCAGAAAAAAAAAATATAGTAAGCCAACTCATCTGCATTCTAACACTTTTCGAAAGCACTGCATGCAAAAGACAAAGCTTTCTGAAATGCCAATAGCCCAATCCAGATTTCCAAGACAAAAGTGTATTCCAAAATCTGATATAATTAACCAAAAGGATCAAGAAGGCAACAACGTTAGGCAACAATGCAATCCCATCCTCACGATCTGCCTTGCCCTACCCCTCTGTGCTGGGATGGCAGGAGGAAGCTTTCCTTATGGATACAATGTGCACTTGCCGACTCAGGAGGGAAAGCATGTGTGGCTTAGAGCAGTTTTGTGCTCCTGTGATCCCAGGCCATCTGTGTACCAGCTGTCTTCTGGCGTAAACTGGAGCATACCAAATGTTTGCTGCAGGGCTTTTCACACATTTCTTTGCCTTGTCAGCAAACTTGTTTTAACATGAGTGGTTTGTCCTCCACCTTACTGTTTCTCTCTCTTTCTTACACATGTTGTATATACCCACACAAACATTGTACTTATCACACAGAAGAGAGCATTACAGGACAACTACAATAGACATGAGCATGTCTCTTATGTTACATAGCTGCCCAGCACCACTGTGTCCAGTAATTTCACACACTGTATCTAAGTTTTGATATGCAAATGGCTTTGTGCAGTGTTCAACACTGCTTCTGTTTCTATTGTCAAAATGTTAAGAGTATTCTTGTATCTTTTTTTTTTCTTGCCATATTTCCTTTTCTCTCTTGTTTGGATGCATTTGGGGAAGAAAGAAAAGAAAAAAGGAAAAAAAAAAAAAAAGAAGTGCCAATGCTGTGAGCATCACTCTATGTTGGAAAGAGGAACATGATGCAGCCACCTCTGCAGAACAGTAGGATATTTGATTCATCTATTCTGCTCTAAAAGAGTTTTTCATAGCTAATTCTTTTTCTACGGAGAAAACTGATTTAGGCTCTTAGAAACTTTATCCTTACTTCTTGGTCCATTATGACAATTGGAGTACAAACAAACTGGAAAAGACTCTTTAAAATAACTGAGGCTTGCTGCACCAATAGCTCTGAAGATTGAACCAAGACACTAAACAGTCACCAGGAGTCCAGCAATCACTATGGGGACTGAAGCACGCGGTAGCCTGAGCCATATTGTGTACCAGCAGGAAGAGCATTACACAGTAATCCCAATTGAAGCAGACAAATGGCTCACTGTGACAAATGTGCTTATTCAGGAATCACTGTGGATAGCTCTTCTCTCTAAAAGAATGGCTAAGTTTCTGGAGAAGCTGGAGGTGAGAAAAGGCAATTTTAAACACTGACATTTCCTGCTTGCCCCATCTTAGCCAGGAGTCCAGGAAGACGCTGTGCACCTTGATAGATGGTCACTTTAGAGGGAGAGAAACAAGGTCCCAGGTAGTATCCCAGTGCCTCCTCTCCCTGTTTTAGTTAGCACAGTTGAAGCAGCCACTGCTCAGCCAAAAGATGATTTCTTAGAGCCAAAGCGAATTTTTAGCTGCCTCATTAGTGAACATACAAATAGCTGTCTGTTGACAGCATCTGGAGACATCATCCAATCTCTAAACAAACCAACACACATTCTGGGATAACACAGATTCCTGCAGAGATTTTCAAAGGAGATGTTATCAGCCTCCAACCTGGGACACAGTCTCCAACCATCAGCCTCCTCTACCTGGAGGACGCCTATTAAAGCCACTGTATAACAATGTTTTCTCGGCTCACAAAGCAGCTATTTAACAAAGGCATGAAAGCATCATGAATTTAAAGGCTTTGCCTATACCCCTACCTGCAAGGAAGACATATTCACTGCACAAGAATTCACAAACAGAGACCACATAGTATTGTAGTAGGAAGCAAAGCTTTCCAGAAAAAGATCTCCAGAGAAGACATAAGCCTGACAGTTACCTGTCTGTACATCAAGTGGAACCTGTGGGTTTGTCCCCGAGTCACTCACAGCTTCAATGTGCCCATGATTTCAAGTCATGCAAGTGCCATGGAAGAACAAAAGAACACTTTGGTGAGAGTTGATGCAGAAAGGGTTGATGCACACAGTGATGTTGTGTTAGCCAATTCAGGCTTGAGAAGCAGTCATGAAAAGAAAGTGGAGGCACTAGATGAATTTATTCAAAAATGCTCTATGTTAAGAAAAACTTGGTCCAAAGTGACTATTAGCAAAACAAGTTTTGGAAGAGCCCTGCGAAACAGAGAAATGCTGAACTGGACATAAGAAACATGAGCAGAAAATGTGATCTCAAGGTTTCCCTGATCTTTGCCATTAAAAAAAAAAAAAAAAAAAAAAAAAGGCCTTTTGATACCTTCCTTTGCTTCAAAGGGAAACAAATGAGAAACAGCCATTCAGAAAGGGCTTTTAGCCATGCATGCTGAAGAGAATAAAATCTAGTAACTTCACTTTGCGAGCAGTCCAGCCCTAATGTTCCTGAACATCACCTGCACAGTTCACAGTGGGGTCATTCACAACTGTCTTGCTGCTACCAGTGCCATCAGCAGACTGCTCAACACATAGGGCCAGGCTCACCAGTGGATGCTGGCTGCTTTGTACCACTCCATTGATGTGAAGCAGCTGTAAGCCAGGTTTAACAGTCCTGTTAAACCAGCTTTATTATTGCTTTGTGTTGCTGACACAGTGCAAATCTGCCAGAGCAGCCCAAGAAATTTGATGTCATACATTCTTTTTGCAACAAAGTGGAGGTGTTAATCCTGACTTTGAATTCTGTCGAAATATTTAACAAAGTCCACAGGGAGGATCTTACACACCGATTGCTTTAAACTAAGTTCACTATCTCTTTTCTGTGTACCCCAGTTGTGTCAGTTTCCCTCAAAGCGTTGAATATGGCCACTGCATGAGTGGCCATTACACATATATCAACAGCTTCAAAATTAAAATCTGCCCTCCTTGACAACCATAATTTTTAATTTTATGATTACACAGTAAACACAAAACTTCCCAGGCCTTCTCCATCATAACAGATGGTCTATTCAAGCAAGACTCTGGTCAATAGATTAAGACTTATATACACACACACATATATTTACACATCGACCCCAGAGCAAGAAGATATTGTGACAACACGGTTTAATTGTTTTTATTACAGACCAAGAGGCAAAAGTGCAGACCTCCTTTCAGACTTGTGATGAAGCAAACTCCTGCTCTATGAAGCTATAAATAATACAAAGCTAATAGACCTGAGGCATCAAAGGCAGCTGGGTGCAGTGATAACCATACTGTTTTCTCTGTGCTGTCAGCTACAGAAAAGTGACTTTTCTGTAGCTCAGCAGGACACTTTGACTCAATCAAATGTTCAACTTTCTGAACTCTAAACAAAGGTTTGAAAAGAGTCTTCTGTCCAAAGAATCTTGTTAAAAAGGATGAGCTGCAGATTTAAATACTGACATATGGAGAACATTATCATTTGTCTACATTACGTTCCAAACATTTGCTACATAAAGTCTTGCCAGACTTCACCAGAGAGTAAAAACTCCTCCTTTCATTGCGGAGAGATATTTGCATAATTATGATCACTCTCCTTTACCCCTTTCAAGTTTTACCCATTCATTTTCAGCTTGACATAAAAACTACTAGATAAAGCTACTAGGCAATTTTTGTGAAAGAAATAATACTCCACAATACATCTGTTAAATATGCTATAATCAAAGAAAAAAAAAGACTTTGTCCTTCTGAATTCAAAATTATATAATTATGCAATGTCACTCTGAACAGTAAGGGCAAAACTGTTCTGCCCAATCAGGCAATCTATTTGAAACATATCTCTTTATAAGTTAGCTATAACATCTACATTCAGAACAACAGAACTTCCCATCTCAAGATTAAGTCCAGTCACTCACAAATCCCTAGAAACCCGATATTAAGATTTAAATAATGACAGGCATAGTTTTTTTGTATACTGCCTTTCCTGTCCGTGACTAGAATAATACAATTCATACTAGCTACTAAAAATTAAATTTTCTGCATGCAAAGACTGAAATGCCTCTAAACAAATTTCAAAATAATTACGACAACAGCTAAGGAAATAAGTTAATACTAAAAAAAAATAGTAAAATAGAAAAATAATAATAATTTGTTCTCTATACTCCTTTTTCTTTCTCCTCCAACTTGATTTTGCAAGAATAGGAAGATCAACAGTCATGAAGGTATGAGGGAATCTAATTTCTGTCTGGGTGTCTGTTTTGTACAAGCTAATTAGGAATCAATGGGAATTATGTATATAGCCTCATTTCTGGATGATGTGGACTAACGTTTGAGAAAGAACAGAGAGCTCATATCCTGTGCAAGTTCACTGACATAAAACAAGGCTTATTTTCTTACGCCTGGTGGCAAAAGAGCTACTCTGGCAGATTTTGCTGGCTGCGATATGTGTGAGAATATAGTGGCCACAATAAATTTAGGGAAGGAATACCCTTGATCAGTGTGCCCTCGCGGGGTGGAAGATGCAGCATGGCCTGGATGTGATAGCCCTGGGCTAGGAAGGTGCATAGGGGGAGGAAGGTTCTGTTCAGCAAGATGCTCATCCCACCACTGCAGGCAGCCTGCGGGGCTCGCCAGGTGCAGTGCTCCACACCCTGCTAACAGCCAACAGAGGCGACAGGAGCTGGTGAGGAACAATATCAGGTGGAACAATTAACGGTGAACCTATTAGAAACAAGCATATCAAAGAGCAGAGACATCCAGCACAGTGAGGGAAAATGTCAAGGGCTCTAGTAATCTTATCTGTAATCAGCCACTTGTATTCCCATAATTATATGTGATTTCATTTTCCTTCTCTCCTTTCTCCAATAATGTTCTGTGTCAGAGACAGTTACTCAATATTTTGCTTATTTCGCTTCAAGAAGATTCTGGATACGACTTGAGTTAGTGTTTTAAAAGTTTTACATAATTGTGTTTTGCCTTTCCAGCTGCCACGAGGAGGGCTGTACTGTGGCATGGGATGTGAGGAAGATGCTCAGCCCAGACACTTGGTAGCACCCAGAAGCACCTGAAGAAAATCAACTATTCAGGGGAAGTATTTTGTGCTCAGTCATAGTGTTCCAGTTGGAAAATTGGTATAAGAGAATATATACAATCCCAGGAAATGTTAACTGAGTTTAGGACTGGTAAGGCTTGACTTAGATGTGAAAGCAGAGGTATTTAGTACCATGTAACGTGCCCTGGAACGTATCAGATATCCCTGACAGATACGACAATGCTTGTAACATGCCTGTGTCCTTTCAGTCCAACTGCTGGAGACAGTAGCTTCCTGCAATCTATTGATGAAACCCTTACTAAAATCACTCATCTTATCCTAAAATAGTGATTAAGAAAAGACAGAATTTGCATACTTTTCTGCACTGATTGTAAAGGTACTCCCGGATGAACAGCTCGGGCATAGCTGTCCACACTGTGTAAGTTTAATGTTAGCTTGAAAGGATTTCAGCTCTGGCATCTAATAAAGTGGAAGCCACAAATTATGTGGTTTATTTTTTGTTTGTTTTGGGTTTTTTTGTTTGTTTTTAAAAAAAAGGATAGCAGCTACTTGCTGTTGCATGTGGATTGCCTGGTGTCTGAATTATCTCTGCAGTCTCTCTCTCAATAAGCATACAGCAGGGCCTTTCTCTTTATCATGGCCGTGTACTTTCTCAAGCCACACACAAAATTATGATTCTTCAGTGCACTTCGCATTGTTACTGTGATTGATATTAGTCAACTTGGTTACCCCAAAGAGGATTTGGAAAGGCAAGCAAGTGAAGGCATGACGTGTGTTACTGCAACCTTTCTTCCCCTAGGAAGCCACACTAAGGATATTTTAATTAAGTTTGAAAAAATAACAAATCCATTAGTAAAACAGTAAAATAACAGTCATCATTCTATGACAGCCTCTGAACAACACCTCCTCTTTAATAAGCTGTCCTGTGTTTCATTCGTTTTTCAAGGAAATCAAGAATTGAGCTGGGAACTGAAGCAAAGCATTCTTCTCTGCACTCCAGCAGAAGAGTCAACAACACCCATTATTCATGTAAAATGCACCACACAACACTGACATCTACAAGGAGCTCATCATTCTTTGATGTTGTTGTCTTTTACAAAGCTTCTCTTTCCCTTAGTCTACCCCTCCTTTCACCCCCACCATGTCGAATGAAAATCTGACAGCACGAAGTACCCTAAAGCATGTTTGCCTGAAAGTGAAGACAAGCTAGAAGATTCAAAGACTTGAGAACTTTAATTTTTCTCTTCAGTTGGCAGATGCTCTTTGTAACTTTAGGCTCATCTTTGTGAAACATTAAGAAGACAAAAGCATTAGTGCCAATCTTTCCCTGACCGGTACATGAATATAATTCTCCTCAGTAACTCTGAGGTAATATCTAGTTCCCATGCAGCACACCCAGAGGAAATTTTTGCCAGGCAGAAGCTTAATTATCAAGCAGGATATTAAAATTCTGATAGCAACACTGTCAACATTTCAATAACAAGTATGGTTCTGAAAATCATTGCTTCTTTTAATATATCTTTAATCACTTCTAATGTAATAATGTCTCTTCAGCAAGGCCTGTTAATATTGGTTGTCACCAGCCACATTAATCATCTGTACAGATGAATAAATTCTGAGCGAAAACAACAGCTGAATTGAATACAAGTGCTCACCAACTTTGTGTGGAAATACCTAAATTCTGATGTCTATGCTTAAAAATTCTTCTGGTTCTACAGTGGCCAAGATAAGAATCAAAATTTCATGAAGAAGCACTGAATTTACTGTACCTGGAGAATTTGTGTCTCCTCCTTGTGCATCGCCTTGGGCACAGAAGGGATTCTGCAGCTTGATTCAGTCATAATGCAAAGTGGGTGTCCCAAGAAACCAATAGCAAAGTGTTAGATCAGCTGCCATGCACTGCTCCAGGCTGCTCTGTGCTCAGTCACACTCAGTGAGATTCATATGATTAACGATGCTTATCTCCAATGTAAACGCACTTGAGATAGCCATCCTAGCCTCCTTCAGAGTCAACGGCAAAGCAGTTAATGCTCAACAGACTCCAGGGTGCAATTCTTCTCACCCTCAAGTAGACAACAAGAATTGGTCAGATGAATCTCACCCTGCAACTCTGCTTCTTGCATTGGCTGTGAAGAAAGTCTTATGGTGATCAGCTCAGCTGAAGCTGATATCTGCAAGGGTGACTCCTAGGGCAGAGTTCATTTCATTAGGGCGTGGAGATAAAACAGGATCTGACTCATGCCCTGCTGCACTGGCAGCTGGAGGCCAGGTGGGAAACCCTAGAGCATATGAGCTACGTGCAAGCACCCTAATCAAGCCCCAGACTGAAGCAACATGAATCTCATTCCCTTCTTTCTTTCTGTGAAGGAGACCAGAGCTCCATGTCCAACTTACCTGAGTTGATATCAGAGTCGGTTTTACAGTAATTCATGGACTAATAACAATATTTCTTCCCTAAATCTCAGGGAATGTCACATATAAATTTTGCATGTGATGCCTAGATGTTTAATTCCCCATTTCCAGCCCTCACAAGGATGTAGGGGATCACAGTGCAAGCTAACAGGACTGCTGCTTCCAATGGTTTTATTGTTGTTGCTGTTCGTCATTTTTGTAATGTACAGGTGCCATGGAATGTGTATGTGTTCTCTCTGCAGAAGACCATTTTAAATGACATTTTCAAAATTATTTGACTCAAGTATTTTGAGAAAGGAAAAAGAAGGGTATGTTTAATAGTGTAGAGGAGGAGTAAGCAAGCCAATAAAAAAAAAAAAAAAAAAAAAAAAAACAGAACAATTAAGAGAGGCATTTGTGTGTCAACTTCTATTTCCTGGCCATGAAAGTGATTTGAATTCAACAGATGCTCAGAGCCACTGCCTGGGACACAGACAACGATTCCCATCAGGAGTCCCTTTGAAAAACAGTACCTCCCTCTTTCAGCTGTCATACTTAAATTTTAATTTAAGAAAACAAAGCATAACCTGACCTAAAGGGTCAAGATCTCTTCTGTCCAAAGGATGTTTCTGAATTAGCTGTAAATTATTTAATTCAGACACTATAAGCACTTTAGACACAGGACATTAGTACTCTATGGGGCTAATTTGCAAAACTTTATTGATTTTATAAAAAGATTATATAATTTTAGACATTTTATAACAAATGTATACTTTTACTCACATAACTGTTTTTGTTGTTTTCTTTTCCTTCATTTATGGATTGTGCTATTAGTCAGTCAGATATGCCTTATTCCACCAGATAAAAATGTATGCAAATATCATTAGGGTTTGCCCCACAGGTGCAGATTGGGTAGATTATCAAAATCTTCTCAGGATTTACCAAGTTACTATTTAAATCACTGATTTAATCACTCTGCTTTTTTTTCAGATCCATTTCTTTTCTTCTAAAAGGCAAAGGATGAAGAAAGCATAGTCTCCATTAAAGATTTCAGAAATATGCTTTTCCCTCATCAATAAAAACATATGTACAACATAATCTCAAAAGTATATAAATTAGCAGACAAAATGTCACCACACATATTCAGGTACTTTAAAGGTCCTTGTTGAGTTTTTACTAACAAGTCTACTTCGGTTCATGTTCTACATACTACTTTGTCTGTACATCGAGCTGGCAAAGTAATCCATTTAGACAGTGGCTTTTCAAAAAATATATAAATAAAACACATAGTGTTCTACTCTTAAAAATATATATATTCTGCTCTTAAAATAAATAAATAAATAAAAATAAAAATAAAAATCTACAGCTCATCTCTATCTATCAGAAGGGAACTTTGCATTCCTCTTAGTTTATTGGCCATTTACACAAAACAAGTATTACTAATGAAACAGCATGTTCATAAATTCCTCCTGGTTGTAAGCCCAATTCTGCAACTCTTTCATTGTATAGTCTTTTCAGACTATAAGTAAGACTGTATAAAACTAAGTCATTTGCCTTTTTAAATCATTTTACCCATTGGAAAAAAAGTAGTACTACAGTCCACCTACCTATCTCATAAGGATGTTATGTTGATAAATTGATAGACACAAAGCAGTAAGAACACATTAAAATGCTAAGTGTTACTATTAGGGTAACCAGTTCTACATAATGGAGCAAGGGTCCACTGTATTTGTTTAAAAGATTTGTCACTTGAATGTAATTAACATTAACATCAAATTTTTTAATGTTGAAATCAGAGTTGAACTTGATTTTCCCTAGCCTAGTAATTATGGCACCTTCCTCACACTATTTCCAGTGGCTTTCTAACAATAAAATATCAGCCTACTGTGACCATACACTAAACCTAATTGCAAAAGAATGAGAAAGAGAATTGTGATAGAACTATTGATAATGCAGTTTATAATGTACACTCAGCTATTTCCACTGTATTCCAGTCCTGTGAGAAAAGAAACCTTTGCTACCTGATAGATCAAAATGACAGCATAAAACAGACCTTTGCTTATTAGCACAGGCTGATCAAGCAGAGCATCAGTCAGGGAGCTGTAGCACTGAGGTGACATCTTAACAGTGATTTTACCTGGTACAGTAATTTTGTCTGTTTTCATTATAATGTTGTTGGTTCTCTCATATTTTACAGCATGATGTGAAAGCTGACACTTTCCTGACCACCATACAGTACTGCTTAAATTATCCTATTGCCTGAAAATAAATTTATGATTATTACTTTATCACATTTAAGCTAGTGTGGTAATTAGCACACTCTCAAAAGCCATCTCCATTTATTATCACAATAGGATGCAATGAGGCAGAAACTATGGAAACAGCCACCCAGAAAAGGCCTCCTCTTCTCTTCCTGGAATATTAATATTTTAGCCAAAGGTCAAAAATTCTGACTAGAAGAAAAAAAGAAAACAGTAATAGAATTTGGACATTATTCTTTTTTATGCTATATTGGATTGTACCCAGTTCTGACACTCTTGGAATTTAACCAAATTTTGTTTCTCTGGAATGAACACAAGCTCCAATCTCAGATTGTTGTGGTATTTTCTGTCACTAATTATTTACCCTATCGACTCCATTACCTAAGTCTGTCTCTAAAAATGTACTGTTAGTTTAATAGTCCCAATACTTTAGTAAACCATGCTGGCCTTCTAGAGCTATTGAAATTGATTTTGACTCCACAAAACTTAGATTCAGGCCAGTATTTTCTCCCTGATGCCTAAAACATCTCTTGAAAGCTGCATTCTGCTGCAAAAGGGTTTAGCAGTTTTTGTGATTCATATTCTCTATCTCATGACAGCTTTCCAAACCTCTCAGGACTCATGGCAGTGCTTTTATAGTGGTCTGAAAACTTCACGTTGGCCATAATAGCTGTCAGAGCACCGAGCTGCCGCCTGAGCTCCACGGCCAGCAAGGAATTATGTCAAAAGACCTTCATCCGATGCAACACAAAATGCTGCTACTGATGGTGAGACAAGGGAGGCTAACTCTGACCAGACTCCCCTTCCATATATTGGGTGAATATCAGAGTGATGAATTGGAGGAATTACAATGACAGATTTTGAGTTTACAGAGGCATAGGATGCTCTTTCTTCATCCATTTGAAAAAGTCTGGCTGATAGAATGAAGGCTTTGAAGCTCATTCAGTCCTTTTTTCTGCCTGCTTCTCAACAAACCTTTAAAAGAAAAGAATGACTGAGTAGCATGCATCCAATTAAGTCATGTTTACAAATAATTTCTCACTATCTGCTCAGTTTTAATGATGATATATGATTGTTCTGGGGATGCACAGTAAGTTTGATACTTTACATTTCAGACATAAAATCTATTATGGAGTCCTGGTGCTTTTATTAAACTGCAGTCTCTCTCAGAGAGAGAAACTCACTCAGCCCCTCTCAAGGGACCTTGTATATATTATGTTAATTTTAAATTTCTTTAAATATATTCAAATGTATGCACTTTACTGGCTCTTGTGGACATAGCTTAACTGGGAAAAAAAAGTCCTTCATAAATGATTCATGAGTACATGGCACTTGCTTGCTGGCATGCTGTAGGGGAGGGGAAAGGAAGAAGAACCTGGTGCTCTCTAAAAGGAAGCATCTTGCCCTCCCATGACCCAAAGTACAATATTTACTTGTTCTGGGATATGGGATGTCTGATACGCAAAGGCTAACAATGACTGGGGAATTACATCACTACACTAATTATGGTACGTTTAAAATTAAGACAGGGAGCCTTCGTCAGCACCAAAGACATTTTAGGTATGAGCCCATTCACTGAGCAGAAGGGGGAGGGGAGCACATGGGTGCTGGGATGGGAAAGTTGGGACTTCTCCCACACCGAGTGCCTGAGCATGTACAGCAACTGAATGAGTGAGGAGTTCTTACAGTTAATTCACCAGCCGAACAACAGCTCAATGGGTTGCTCCGATATATCAAGACGGTATGAAATTAGGAAATGTTGGTATTTCCTGCAGACCTGAATAGAAAGAAGCTTCCTGACACAGAAAGACAGAAGCAAATGTTGTAACAGGGCTAATAGTGGCTTTACAGGAGTGAAAAGACCTATTGAATATACACACACAAAAGCATAATTTAACGTGTAAAGTGTCTGTCTCTTGATGAATAGGTTGGGAACTCAATAGAAAAAAAAAAAATGCAAATGACCATAAGATTTTTAAAGGGATAAAGACTGAAAATAGCCCGTCTTTTTTCATTCTAATAGTTACCATCATAGTTTTCCCATAAAGTCAAAGCTCTTATATTGCTAATAGGGCTTGCTTGCAGAAAGCTTAGGCATTCAAACATGGTTTCATTTCCTTCCATAATCTCTCATTTTATAAAGCCATTGCACTCATTCATGATCTTTTCTTCGATGAAGAGAATGTATTTAGATTCCAGTGGAGAAAAATAAATACTGAAGGTAATGACTCTATTATTGCTAACAAGTTTATGCCCACAGGTAAAGAACCAGGAAGGGAAAGAACTGTCATCAGAGAGAGGAAACTACCTACCTGTTTGTCAACAGCTATAAACACATCTGGCTCTATAATTTGCATTATTTCAGATCTGCACAGGAAATCAGGACATGTGCAAGCCAACATTTATATTTTTTTGTGTGTTCACATCTCTGCTGGCCCAAGCAAAAGAGGTTTACGTGCTTATTTCTAAATATAGATCTTGAAAACAATGAACACTAACATGAAATGATACATTACTTAGTTTTGAAGATATCTCTAATGCTTTTGCATTAACATTTAGGGGTTATATAAAACAAGATGCAGCTACTGTTAATATGGAACATTTTTGTCCTGCAAGGCCACACATACAGAATAGATAGATAGGTAATGACAGATCTTAATAAAACACATCCATTTCCTGTAACAGCCTGATAAGTTTGCTCAAGATAAAGCTGAAGTGAAAGGGCACCTTCCAGGTAGCCCAGGAAGTTTCTCTCTTTTAAGAAAACAAAGAAAAGTGGAGGTGTTTTTCACAAAAGGTTCAGTCTACTCCTAAACATGCAGGATATTTTTGTCCAGCAAATCAATGGCAAAAAAATTAATGTTCCTTAACATGAGCTCTAGACAGTTTAATTTTCACTCCCAAGAGTTTGGCATCGGTATAGCCCAAACAAAATCAAGCCCTGAACTATCTTGCTTCTTGAGCCTCTCAAATCTTTGTTTCTATTTTCCCTCTTGGACATAAACAAGAGAAACAGCCAAGCACAACCTCCCACCCACAGCCTTCACTTTGGCAAGCATAGTCATCTCAGAATGCAATGCTTTCCTTAATGCCCATGAATCCCATTAAGTTTTGCTGATGCCAGAAACTGAATTGTTTTTTATCTTTTAATGAGTACTTTACATTATAATTTCTCTCGTGTGTGCTAGAAGTACACGAAGGGAATGTCTGCTGGAGTCCCTGTGGTTAGGTAAACATACCTAAGTTAACCTTGATGTAGCTAAATCAGTATTGACAACTACGGTAGCAGAGAGCTCAGCATAGCAAAACATGAGCTCTTACCTGACTCCTTGAGCAGGTTTCATTTAGCACCCTATGGCTTCACAGTTGCCAGGATCCAGGCTACTTATCGTAAGATATCCCAAATACCCAAGCTGCACAGCAAAATATCCTGTATTTAGCTTAAGAATCCTAACAAACTTCCTTCAAACAATAAGTTACATGGCTTATAGAGTAAGAACAAGCTCAAAACCTTGTCAGAAGAAGTTAAATTCTAATGGTTATGTTGCTACTTCAACACAAAAATTAAAATTTTTACTAAAAACCGGCTACCCAAATCAGCAGCCATGGTGTGTCTCAAGTCTCATCTACATGAAACACATGTACTGCGTTAGTGACATAACAATTTCCAGTGAACCACCACACTACTGCACAGCTTCCTATATGTCTAAATCTGATGAAATGAAACTGGTGTTAGCCAGATAGAAAGATTGGTTTTAACTACTACTATTTCTATTGCGTGTATGTGTGCAGTTCTTAACCAAGGCTGAAACTTTATTGCTCTTTATTGTAAATACCCTAAGTAATAGGAAAAAAAAAAAAAAGTTTACAGAAAGAAAGAAAGAAAGAAAGAAAGAAAGTCCTAAAATATACATATATATATATATATATATATGTATATAAAAGTGAAAATAATGCTACAATGTCATTGGAGAATGATTTTCTACCCAGAAATTTTTCTCCTACTTATAAGCTCTGACGTGTTTTTTGCTCTTTTCTCTCTGACCTCTAGTACTACCTAGTGGCTTGCATTCATCAGCCATGCCAGGACATGGAATGGGGAATTGTTCAAGGTCAAGACTAACTTCCTTTGCTTGTGGGTAAATTTTAGTCTTGCTCAGTTGCTGGAACTGGTTCACTGTATGGCAGTACAGATACTTCTGCTGGCATCACAGTGAGGACACGGGGGTGGGAATGAATGACTTGATGGGCAGGGCCAGTTCCATTTCTTGTTGGCAGCAGTATATAACGTCAGAACCCACAGAACTGCAGTTAGTTTTTCTTTTCATGTTGTCTTACACAACCAGAATTAAATTCTAAACAGCAAAGTCCTAGATAGATTTTCATTTATCTTTTATCATGAGGTAGGCATATCTATATATATGTATACACAAATACCGGAATACACTTCCAAAAAGCTGAAGCAACAACATCTAAATAGCAACTAAAGCAGCATCTTTTCTACAGGTTATGTTTAAAAGTGGTAATATTGACAGCCATCATCCCATAAAAGCAAGCAAAAGGGTCAAACTTCCTTCCATAATGTTCTTTCAGTAGTTGATCATGTCATAACCACTTGGTAATTTCAAATGAAAGCTAAAAGACATTAGTCATGGAGGAATCTGTTTTGCTTCCATGACATATACTACCAAAAAAAGCTACTCAGTTACCAATAATCTATTAATAAATTGCAATTCTTCTCCAAATTCCCAGTATTTCTTCCAAGGGAGAGTTGACATAAGATACATAAGATACTCCTGATATTAGGTGTCCATATATACTTTGGCATTTTTACTTTTACTTTTTAGCATTTTTAGTATAATTTTTTGACTTTGTAAGTGAATAGTATAGATCACTTTTTTTGCTATATTCAGGACAGAAATAGGGATTCATGAACCCTGATATATATAAAATGGATTCTCTTTATATGCCACTATAGACTTTGTGTTTAAAATCTGACGCATAGCGCTGCTAGTAAAATCTCAGCCAAAATGTAGAAATGTAAATGTATGATTCATTTCAAAACAAATTCTCTCCATGAATACAATGAAGCATTGAATACTTGGAATCAAGAAATAGAAGAGTTCTCTATGGGCCCAAAAATTCCCTTAAATTCTGGGCCTGAAAATTCATTACCATCTCCGATAGCCGTTCAGAAGTTACAATGTTTTCAGCCAGGGAAGCAAGAAGTGAAGCGTGAGCTTTGTGGCGCAACTTCAAAACACCTGTCACATCCTCATTGAATTCTGCTACATGGAGCCAACAAGGGTTACTGAATGAATTCCACTAAATTGTTTGACAGGTGATGTTTGAAGATCTTGGAACAAAATAATAAATAAATACATGAACGAATGAATGAAAGGAAAGAAAGAAAGAAAAAGAAAAAAAAACAGGGAAAACCATCACAAGCACATTTCAACAAGACACATACATGTTCTACTGTTCCATTTTCTCTCTTTTCTTCCACCTGTCACTTCTCTAAGAGTTGAAAGCTAGGGTTGACTGAGCAAATCGCTTGTCTGCTTGCTCAGGAAGAGCTTTTCAAAGAACACATACAAAAACAGGAGAAATAGTCAGTAAAATCTCCAAGAAACATATCCAAGTTTTCACTGGTAAATTCAGTATTGTTTCATTCAGACTTATTTATATAGTCAATGCATACTTAAGCTTCTTATAGCACAATTGTTGATAGCCAACATGGCTTCACTAAGTGCAGATCATGCCTGACAAACCTGGTCATCAAAAGCAACATGGCCAGCAGGGTGAGGGAGGGGATTCTCCCCCTCTGCTCTGCTCTCGTAAGACACCACCTGGAGTGCTGTGTTCAGCTTTCGGCCCTCCCAGCACAAGAAGGTCGTGGACCTATTAGAATGAGTCCAGAGGAGGTCCACGAGGATGATCAAGGGGCTGGAGCATCTCTCTTGTGAAGGCAGGCTGAGGGAGTTGGGATAGCTCAGCCTGCGGAAGAGAAGCATCTGGGGAGACCTCACAGCGGCCTGCCAGTACCTAAAGGGGGCCTACAGGACAGCTGAGGAGGGACTCCTTGTCAGGGAGTGTGGTGACAGGACAAGGAGCAATGGTTTTAAACTAAAAAAAAAAAAAAAAAAAAAAAAAAACAGATTTAGATTAGATATTAGGAAGAAATTATTTCCTGTGAGAGTGGTGAGGCACTGGCACAGGCTGCCCAGAGAAGCTGTGGATGCCCCATCCCTGGAGGTGTTCAAGGCCAGGCTGGATGGGGCTTTGAGCAACCTGGTCTGGTGGGAGATGTCCCTGCCATTGCAGGGGGGTTGGAACTGGATGATCTTTAAGGTCCCTTTCAACCCAAAACATCTATGATTCTGTGATTCTATGACTTCTAAGAAGTACACCACTATTTAAGTGTACACCGCTATTAAGAAGTACACCACTATTTTTAATTCATAAAAAGATCTCTGTGGATTACTTGTTACTTAGGAAATGCACCAGACAGACATCTTGGGACCCAGCAGCAATTCTGACATAATAAGGCACTGAGCAGCCCAAAGTTATACATGGCCTCTACGTAGTATACCAGAATTATATACCAACAGAACCGGTGTCGACTCCAATGAAACCAAGAAACGATTATAAAAATAAAAATTAATAATAATTAAAAAAAAAGAATTATGAATATAGAAAGTAATGATGCAAACACAGACTGGGTCAGGACACGAGGAATGGTGCTCCTCCTGTTCCAAAATGTGCCTCCAAAGCATGTGCACAGTTTTAATGACTTGATTTTATGCATGGCAGAGTGTTACTCTTCAGCACTGTGTGTCAGGACCTTTGAATAAGCCAGCAAAAGGAGATGATCCTTTACTGAGTCACCATTCATTGCTCCTACAGCATGGACAGACAGTGGAGAAATATTCTTCATTTGAGCAATGACAGAATGTCTGTAAAACTGTCTGGTTTAAAAGCTTTCTGGGACAAAACTTGTTTTTCCTTGAGAGGATAAACAGCTGTTACATTTAAACCAGCTTGTGTTCATTAGCTAATGTCCAGCTGTGAGATGTGCTGAACTTCAGCACTAAGCAGTCATTAGTTGAACATAATTTACAAACACTCAGTAAATACAGCAATTTTTATCATAAATCTTCCACTGAAGCACCGTGTCTCCCGTGTTTTCAGAAGCACGAGGTCAGAAACAACTTGTACAATATGTCATGACAAAGATGATCAACCTACAAGAATGGATTGGATCTAGCAGTACCAGCAGTCTCATCAAACATAGGTTAATAAACATTAACAACTAAAACTTGAGAAAGAAAACAAACCAGCGTTGAAAGATGAAACAGAGGAATTATTTCAATGACAGACATTTCCTCATCATAGATCATGAATAAAGTCATCATCAAAGTAGTTGGAAAGGGTCCTGATCATATTGTGTAAATAATGTACAAAGTTTAAAAATGACTTCTGTAATGTTAGGACATTTCCTGTGGGACTGGATCACATTGCAAAGGAAGCATATTTAACCCTGGGTTACCCAGCAGGTAACTGGAATTTAAAATATTATGACATGCTAAACAATTTTATTTTAGTATCCAGTACTCCTATTTCCAGTAATGTTCTTTTATTATTATTTATTTTAATGCAAGTGTCTCTATAGCATCTTGGTAATGACCTAGCTATAAACAAAATAAAAAATCTGGGATTAAACTCAAGCTCTCATATCTTTTTCTCCATTCTTTATTATATTGACAAAACTCAGTGGAGGAATCCAGCAATTCTACAGTCCGAATTAATTAGGTAAATTGTTGCCTGCAGAGAAAAAAAAAAATGCAAGCTGAAAGCAGTTTTCGAATTCTTACTGGGAAGATTATGTAGAAATAGATAGTTATTATGACTGAAAAAGAGAATACTTAGAAAATTTTCAAAAACGCATCCCAGTGGTATTTAGGCTAAAGAGCTAAGGGTACAATTACGGAATTTAATGAACCACAAGCAATTTATTTCAAAAATTCAAAGCAATGGAGATTCCATAAAAGGAACTGTACCATCTACACACAAGGCCTTGGAAAGGGGCAATCATGGCAACTAGCCACTTAGCAGCTACTTTATTACACTCCCAAATAAAGGAGATGAACCTGCATGGGGCTATGCAGAAAGTCAGAAGAAGGGGCACTTCAATGCAGAGCTTCCCAGAGGCCAAATCCCCTGGGGCTGGAGCCAGTCTTTGATTCTGCTTGGACAGCTGAAGCCACACAGCCAGATCTAGACTTCCACATTAGCCTGAGTTTGAATTCGCTGTAATCCCAAATGTTCTGATTATCAATGTTATTTTTCCAACACAATGTTCTCCAACCTTAGTTTGGAGCACATCAACTGGTTCTTCAAGGCCAGGAAACACAGGTGTAGGGTAGAGCCACAGAGGTCCTAGGTACATGCACCTAAGGCAGAACTGGCACAAGCAGGATGTGGTGTCCCTGAGGGAGGTGAAAGAAAGCAGTAAAGGAAATGTAATTTTGTAGAAGAATATAGAATAACCAAGTGGAGCTATAAGAGCAGCAGATTTCCTAAAAAGGCCCAAGGGGAACAGCAGCAAAGCCTTAGCAGTGCCTGATGGAGGAGATGCTGACAATGTTCTTCTCTCCTTTGCAGTCATGGAGCTCAGAAATGTAGTTCTCCTTCATCCTGGGCTTCTGCTGAAGCTGCCTTTTAATCATCGCATTCATTTCAGGCAATGAGGGAAACAAAGAGAAAAGGGGAAAATTCAGAGAACTGAAATGATTTGCAACTAGCATACAAATACATTTTTAAGAAAATAATAAATTTGGCAACTGCAGAAGAGAGATTAAAGCTATATTCATGTAGAAAGCACCTATATAAAGACAAGGCAAAGGAACTGCTTTATCATGTCAGCAATATAGTTCAGTAGGTAATATGAACAAATCAAATATTTAAGGAACATCAGTCAGGGATGACTCTGATGGTCAGATCCTAACAGGTTGGAAAAAAAATATCCTCATATCTGACCTGGAACACTCCAAGCTAGGCTCAGGAATGGACTTAGAAACATGAAAGGCAGCAGGGCACCATCCTCTACTCACCTCTGTGTTGTCTTCAGCTGAGCAGAGCCCCCCACTGCACTTCAAGGCAAGTTTCTATCATCTGCTGGCACAATAGTGTTATAACAACAAAATAGCAAGATTTTAAACAGCCTTGAGTAAACTACCTTGCACAGAAAAATAAAGTCTCCTAAATCAACACTGAATTGCAAATTCACCTGTATATGTGTGTTTGTAAGTAGATGTGTGTACCCACACACACATACAGAGAAATAGTTTGCATTTACCTATCGACAACTGAACCCCTCTGGTTAGAATAGGAGGCATAATTCATAAGCTTATTCTCGCGTTAATTCTATTAATTTCAATCCAGTTACAATGAAGCAGCAACAAAGTTTTCATGAAATACCATGTCCTTGCAAAGCTTAAGCTCTTATCTTGCATATTTTAAAATTTTGGATGAATCCAAATAGGATGATTTTGAAGTTGGTATTGCCTGAGCAACAAAGTACTATGTTAAGTCCAAGTCCAGCCAGCAATAAAAATTCTTTTTTAATTGAATTATTTGAAATTAAATAACTGTTTTTATTTCTAGCACTTGTGTTTTGTCTTTAAATAAAAAAAAAATTGTATCAAAGATATTAATTTATTTTGAATCAAATTAGGAACAGATGAGGTAATGAAGATGCAGCGTATGTCATAGCAAGGAAAGGTTTGGGGATGAAAATCCTGTCTTTATACTGATAGTTGTCTCCACAGCAGATTAATTTGTCTTAATAGCATAATGAAACTTCTGCTGCTGTAGCATCACTTACTGCAGCTTCTCCTTGATCATGCCTCTGGCACTGGCTCTCTTCTTGCAGTTGTATACAGCATTTTGTACACGTTTAACTCAACAAATTTCTAAGACATTACCATATTCACCACCAAAAATTTCTGAGTCATTATCACTGTTCAGGGAGAATGCAGGCATTTTTAAGTACTAGGATACTTTTAAGCACTACAACAATATTTGGTGCCAATATGCTTTAAGTGTTGAATTGTGAAACCTGTATGGCTCATCTCAACAGATCCAGTAAAAAATAAGTAAATAAATGAATAAAATATGAAAACACATTTTTAGTCCCTAGTTATTCATGCACACTACAGAGCAGATTTTGCAATCAATTTGTATTGCCAAAGCCATTTGATTTTACATAGAACTGTGAGTTTTCTTTCTAATTAAGTATACAGTACAATTTAATTTAAAACACAATTAACATACCCATTTATGCACATAACAAGATAGTTACCGGACTATGTCCTGCTTCTAATTCTGATCATTCATAAAGACAATTTCTATCTTAAATTATGCAGACTTTTTAATGGTGCACATCTGCCCCCTTGTGTCAGTTTTGCATGAATGTCTTTTTTATTGCTATGGCAACTACTGCAGTTATGGTTCCTCCAGTGCTTCAAGGCCATATTTAAAGCTCACATGCAGGTATTTTGCTGCTCAATTCAGCATACAAGAGAAAAGAGGAAAAGAGATATTATATGTCTTGATCTCAGCTCCTGGGCATTCTCTTCTAAAACTGTGGAGAGAAATAGAAAAATGTAAATAGCTATATGGCTGTCAGTGGTGGGTATTCAGGAGGATTACAGCAAACAACCATGGCCAGTGGCAGTTTCTGTACACCTTCAGCACCAATTGCTGCAGCTGCACAAAGTGAGGAGACCTTTGCTCCCATCACAGCCCAAATAAAAGAAGAAATGGACAAACTTGCTCGGCACTTCGATAGAGAGAAAATAAAATCTATGAAGGTTGGTTTTCAGGGAAATCCTAATATGCATGGCAAACTGTAGGTCAAGGGAGGCATTGAATGCTTTCAAGGGTAATTTCATTTGAAGTAAAAATTAATAAATTTTACTCGAAAAAAATGTTCCTTCTGTTCCTCTGGTGTTTTTTCTTAGTTGTAAGCTATGGTCTGGAGACCATACTATAATAATAATGATAATGAGTGCTCACATATCCACTTAGCACAAATGGTCCTTGAGCAGCCACCACTCTTGTGTCCTCCGCAAGTGGGAGCAAGTGCTGGGGCTTGTTTGAGAGCGTCTTAGACCAATGCAGCTCACAGGGGACATCCTGGTCTGTGACTCTCCCATAGCTGTGCTCCCAGCTCCAGACAACACATCCCAGCACCCCTCCTGCCACAGTTACTGGAAGACAGAAGCATCTGGACAGGCTGTGGCTGAAAGCACAACAGGGGCACAACTTTGCACATCACCAGTGCTCCTTCAGGAGATCATTGATGTGCTGCCCGAGATAAAAGAGCAACTTGCAGAAAAAAAAAAAAAAAAAACATATATATATATATATAAAAGATACGGAGGGCTCAGATTTGTTGGTGTGTGCTTCACACACCACAGAAAAGTGCCCATGAGGCCACCTACTCTTGGTGACTCACCTTTACCAGGGGGACCACTTCTGCTTGAGGATTTCCTGTCTGTTGAAGGCAAATGGGAGTATCCTCCTGCCTATTCCACAGAACAGGATTTAGTAATGAATGATGATATGTGTCCGGCCACACAGGACATACTTAGCCAGAGCTATGTTCTATATACTGTCCCTGTGCCCTTGAAACAGCAGAGTGACACTGCAGTAAGACAAATTGTCCATATTATTTAAACTTGTTTGTTTTCTGAAATACTATCTATCTATTAAAAAAAAAAAAAAAAAGAAAAAAAAGAAACAGGGGAGAGGACTTTCATGCCTTTAACGGAAAATTTCAAGCAAACAGCATTCCTTTAGATCATACCTGGCCATTTCATTTCATTTCATTTCATTTCATAAGCCTGACAGGTATATTGCCAATATTTTTTGCCATCTGAAACCTAAAAAGCCAATGAAAAAGCTTAGGAAAAAAAGGAGGAGGAAAGAAGAGCAATTTCCTCAAAGAGGAATTTTGAAAGTTCGTTGTTTTTTGTTTTGTTTTGTTTTTTTTCTGTTACAATGTTAGAATGGCAAAAGTTCATTTTCCTCCTAATACAGCAAAAAGCTGGGAAGAAAGACTTCCAACAGGAAGGGGGATAGAACACAGGTTACTTGGCATACAGAGGCTAAAGGAGACATTGATACCTAGGCTGGCATTTTGCATTTTACTCTTCATAAAACTTCACAAAGCTATAGCTGCACTAAGCCCCAGAAGTCTTTATTGCCTCAAACAGGTCTTCCAAAAAAGCTGCCAGACATGAAGCCATTGGCAGATGGAGAGCCCAGCAATTCCTATTTGTTATTTCCAGTATTTAATTTTCCATACTATCAACAGTTTGCACCTTATTTCTCACTTAAATTTCTACTCCAACATTAATTATACTAAAAGTTTTCCCCTTTGAATACAGAGGACAAGCAAAGGATGCAGATAAAACACACTTCACCACAAAGTTCAAGTACAAGCTTACATTTTTGTGGGCAGTAATCAATACCCGACTCATTTTATTTGCTAATCTTTCCCTCCCCATTGAAATACTAAGCACAACTTCAGCCTGTCTGCAAATAGAATTTCTGTCATTTGACAATTTTTAAACCAATTTCTTTCAAAGACGTATGTTGTTTTAAATTGCTTTTATCTATTTTATTGGAGCCTGTTCCCTTATCATCACACACTGAAAGAATAGAAGATGGCTTAAAATCAACTTCATAAGAGTTTAATTTTGGTTTAACAGTTCCCATACCAAAAGTATTCTGAGATTATAATGGAGCATCACCCACATCATAGAGTTCAACAGGAGATGAATTGGACTATCAACTATACATGGACTGGCCTTAATAAAGGTGGACAAAGTAAAGCACCTAATAGTAAAAACGACCACAAAGATAATGGAGCCTGTAAGTATTATCTTTACCCACAGAAGTCTACTTGCCACCAAGCAGTTTCATCTCACGGCAAAAGGAATGGTCTTTCAGAACATGACTAGGGGACTAGAGGACATATTTCTCTCTCTTTTAATCCATTCAGATCCTCCCCCAGGATTTATTTGCTCTTCTCACTGTCAAAAGATTTCTGATAATTATCTTGTTCAAGAACAATGTCCTAAATGCCAAGCCACAGAGAATTCAAAACTGACAGCCATCTCACTGATTCTGTCCCATTTTATATAGCCTAATTAAATATTACTTAGACTAAAGTGATGGAAAAGAGTCAACATAGCTCTAGCCCAGTTGTCAGATACCTGGTTTAAGGATGAACAAAATGTTGACAATCCCTAATTCAGTGATTTTTTCACTAGGTTATAGTTAAGTCTTCAGAGGATGATGATTTCTTTAAAGCACAGTGGAGCATTAAAATGCTGAGTGAAATTTCCATCACTTTGGAACCAATCCTGCCAATTTCAGACGTGATTTGAAAATCCCACTTGTCTCTCATCTCCACGGTTCTGAACCTAAATATGTTATAAAAGCTGTCCCCTCCACCTTGTTTTTTGCCCCAGCTGAACACACAGCATGATACAGACAAGAAATCCAGCAGACTAAGAAACCTTGATGTGGGCTAAGAAACAGGGTCCAGTTACTCCAATACAATCCATGACTTCTCAACATTACTTTCCAAAACCAGATAAAACTGTTCAGCCCCGTACAGAACCCTTCAGTGCAAATATATACAGAATTAAAATGAGAAAAAAAACTATTTAAAATAAACCAGACTAAGTAGGCTTGTTCCACCTACCTTATTAAGTTCTAGTCCAGTTGAAGGATCCATTTGGTCATCAGGGTTGCAGCACATTGTAACAAGACATGAGAAGACTAGTGTTATTTTACCACCAAAAAAAAAAAAAAGTATATTTCTCAGACAAGATTTTTGGAACCCTAACATATATAGTCCCAGCAGCAGTATTTAGAGAAGGAAAACTTTAAGGTCATAGGACTGATAGGACTGTGTGTACATCAGGGATTATACATACACCTTGGTGGCCAGATTAGTTTGATTGTGACCAGTGAATGTGCCTTTATTTCAAGTCTTCTTGAACCTGCTCAGATCACAGTTCTGGCCTTCTTGTAGGAGGCTGAGTACATCCTGCACACATCCATGATTTCTGAGAACCAATTTGGCAGTGCTGGGAAAAAGAAAAAGTGCTTAAAACAAGAAAATATATGTATCTAGACCAACAGAAGGCCCATCCATTAACAGGTCTGATATATCCTTCTGGCTTGGCTGTCATACCTTGAGAAGCAGAAGAAAGCAGTAGAACAAAAAGACAAGCAATAAGCATTTTAAACAGCATCTGTCCAAAAGCAGCTGCAGTTGCATTTAGCTGACAACATCTGGAATATAAACCAAGTTGCAGAGTTGCAACTTTACTAATCTCACAGAGTGCTGGTACCGCAGTAACAGATACTTTTTGCGAAGAAGTGATGAGCTGAGAAATCTCTCACAGTAGTCATTGTTAGGTGTTTGCTCTAATATTCAGATTGTAGCTATTGCCATTGTAGTACATGTCCTCCCTTTCATAATAATCATAGCTGTGCAACAGAGCACCATGGCCAGTTGCATTTGGACAGGGAATATGTTATTTATTTTGGAATGTTGCTTGAGGGTGGAAAAAAGGGCTTTGGGATGGGAGACTATTTCACAGACATTAGTTAGCAGAGTAATGAAGACAAAGTTATTTGAAGTACTCCAATATTTTTGGTCTTTTTCCCCTCTTACAAACGTAATTGCCACAAAGAATGCAATGTTGAAAACAGGAATAGCAAAATAATTTTAGAGGGTTTTGAGGGTCAACAAAAAATGCAGAGGACCAAAGCAAAAGTAACAGGACCTTGGAAAATTTAGGAATTGAAAGCATAATTCTAAAATGTTGTGTTCTAAGACCTTATTCCTGCCCTTGAATCTATTCTTTTCTACTAAAGATTACTCTGTCTAACAACACAATAAGTCATGCCATGAGGAACAGCTCTCAGATTATTTTTTTAAGCAGTTAGAAGGAAAGATAAAGGTTGGAAGTGCAAGCAAGCCAAATGTCAACCCAAATGCCTAGTCTGACATTGTCTGCTTGTTTGCTCCACCTTGCACGTGGTTTCCCAAAACTACCCAATTTACTTTATCCACTTCTGTGATAGAGGAATTGCTGCACAGCAAATTAGTTGCTGCACAGCTGCACAGCTAATTAGTTGATTATAAATGATTGTCATCTAATTCTTGTATTTGTTTTGAACTGGTCGAGTAGAAATGAAAAACACAGGCTGTTGAATAGGGTCACTCAAATAAATAAATGAACTCAGTTCACAGTTAAACTACTTGCCATCAAGACCTAATACACCATTTATCCCATCTAACTTGAGATATCCACAATGTGTAATAGCTGCAGTCATCAAGGTCTACCTTAACAATCCCTTAGAGCCTAATTCATCATCATTTTTAAATGCATGCTTCCTAAGGTCAGTGCAAGCCATGAAAATGAAAGATATCAATGTCATCCTGAGTCAAGGGAAATACAAATGCGGAAAAAATGTTTACTTTATAATGGCATACTTATTTATAGAAAGGTTGAATTTTGATACAGACAATGTTGTCTAACAGAGATCCCATCTGATGATTTCAGAACGAGTAGCAGTAGAAACTGGAAGGTCCCAGTAAGCAGGATACTGCCTAACACAGCCTCTGCAGTGAGCAACACACAACACCTATAGGGCATGAGATCTTTAGTCGAACACTGATGGACAGAGTAAGACTCCTGAATCAAGAGTTCAGCCCCAAACCAGAGATAACATAAAGAAAACATAATGAAGATGCTAATCCTCTGAAGAATGGAATAAACAAGAACTGGTTTGGGCGTTGATAAGACTGAAAAACATGATATCCCTCCTTCCTGAAAGTAGTGGCTGAGCTCAAAAGAATCCAGAACCTGAGGCAAGGAAGGGCAATGGGACAATGAAAGCACAAAAATCTTGACAGGAGAACAGTTAGCTGAATCATTCTAAAATTTTGATCCTGAGTGTAGAAACTATAGACACCAGAAAGTGGTCTGACGGCCTGACTGGAGAAGCCCCAAGCCCACTGGGTTTGGTGACAGATATCAGAGCCTGGCTGAAAGAAGAGGAGGCAAAAGGCCAAGAGGCACAGTGACGCACGCCAATGTACAACTGCTGGGGGAGAAGGGGAGAACGGGGAGATGAGTGCCAAATGTTGTTCTGATGATCTGGCACATCCATGGGTTCAGACAACTGCTGTTGAACACAGGCATTTTTCAAGCAATTTAAATTCTTCATAGTGCTTTGAGAAGCCTCTTAAAAATAGGTCCTAGTTTGCCACTAGGTCCTGGTAAAGCTGTTGTCCATAGCAATAGAGTCCTGGAGGCTGTAATTTATGGCTTGAATTGAAGAACAATCACAAAGGATGTCTTCTTTTTGTGAAATCATTGAGAATCACTATTTATATGTCAAGTAGGATTTTAAGAGCCAGGTGTTAATGCCTGCAGAAAATTGTATATGTCTCTTTGCAAACACAAGTGGTTCAAGCCACAGGTTAGTTAAGAACAGCACTCTCCACGCACAGATTTTATCAGTAGAAGGCAGGTGAGAAAGAACCCAAAGTTAAAATACATAAATATATAACAGTAAAGGACTGCTTAGACCCTGTTTAGGGCATAGCAGATAGATACAAATCTCCAGTTTCTGCTGACATTGTAAAACAAGTGCCCAGCATGTAGCACATTATGCAGTTTCATCTTTGTGGAGCAGGTGAACTCGGTAGCATATCACCTCATCCTGGTACTTACATAGTTCAGAGTTAGCACTTGCTGCAGTGCTACAGGGCTCGGTTTTCTGACTGATTTCCTCCACTGGGGCATGAGAACATGTGGTTTAAACCATCTGACAATACATTCCCTCTGTGCTATCTGAAGTCTCATTTTCTGGAAGGACAGATTTGCCCTTACAAATATTCCAATGACTGGCCTCCAATTGATGTTAAGATTAATTGCTCAAAAGCTGGAGTAGGTATCTGCACACTACACCATGGTCATTTTATCACAACAAGTGCATCAGGCAACCGTTCTCTCAGCACAAAGAACTCTGTAAAATTATCTTACACTTGCTAATTAAAACAGAGAAAATCAAAGGCCGTGTTCCAAGAGCAGAAATGAGGACATGTTAAAAGCAATGATAGCTGGTAACTCAGCCTGTCCAGTAAACAGTGTGGCAGGTCTCGACAGGACCTTCAAGAGCCAGTACATAGATCTTTTTGATAATGATATTCTATGGGATTAGTAAGGACAGAAAAACCTTTTTCATTTCAGTAGTTTGTTAGGTTTGACATTGCTACTGAAGGACACGGTCCTTTCAGATGCTGAACAAACGTGACTCCTACTGACTTAACATCAGTGGTTCAAAGGAGAACCTTCATCTGAAATACATATTTAGGTAAGAAAGAAAAAAAAAATCTAGTACTCCAGTTGCTCTAGCAGATTATGGAGGCATTTACAAACAAAACACATTCTGAATGCTTGAAGTCCATTTTGGCAGCTCTTAAATCTTTTTTCTTATTGAAAACTGCTGTTTGCTACAGTCTATATCAAGGCTGGATTTTGCCATACGGGAGGTATTTCAATTTATAAAAGCATCTCAGAATATGGAATCAAAGCTCTGTAATTAGTTAAATTTCATAGGAAATGCTAACATGTATTTTCTAAAGAGAAAATTAGTGTAGTAGGAAGTGTGTGTCACTTACCTAGTGTGAATTCACCCGCTTCATTTATATGTCATTTGTCCTCATTTATTGTTAACAGCCTTCTTCAAGCTAACACTTGGCAAAAGTTAAAAGATGTGAGTGCAGTACACTTGGCTGTGCACTTGGCTGAAATGAATAAAACATGTCAAGCAAAGTCTTCTTCAACTGTTTCTGGTGGAGCTGTTCCAAAATTCTTCTGGATTTTAACTTAAACTTTCTTACAATGTTGGAAAAATAATTTATGCATGTAAGAGAATAGAGATATCCCAAGAACCATATTGGTATATACAGTTGTATTTAAGTGGCCAGCAATGTGATTTGTTTTCATTAGTGTTGCTCTAAGACTACACCTAATCAAATGCCCATTCAAAGATCAGCAAACCAGTATCAGTCAAATCAGTGGACCTTATTCACTTACTACCTTTCTTTATTTAAACAAAACAAGGGACATGCATCTTGCTGTTCTAATGAAGGATTACAGACACAGACTGAAAAAAGCAAAGTAACCTGGAGGAGAGTGCATTTCTGAAATAAACCGCTGCTTTAACAAGCTATTTCTTGAGATCAAGCTTGAAAAATAATAGGGCTATATATTCCACTTAAGTTTGAAAATTCAAAGCATCTTTAGCTAAAACAATATACAACTTCGGTAGGTTTTTTTAATGGGTATGATAGCTTTGCAGAGTATTGTTTATGAATATAATACATACATAGTGCTGGGTTTAATATTTTATTTGAATGATGTTCAATGTTACGCAAAATAAATTTTTATGTTACATCCACTGTGACATCAACTAAAATGTGAACTAGTTTGCATAGGTTAGTACTTTGGGCAGCATGATGTTGCTCTAGTCCACCAAGGCTTAAATATTCACAGTGTAGAGGAAGAAACAGGAATTAAAGCATTTCTACTAAAATATATTTTAATAGCTGGTGTTAACTTTCCGCATAACAAAAGCCAAATTAAGATGATACATCATATGATCCAAGAGTAAGTATATCTGTCCTTTGAAAAACAATTGTTACCTTCAGAACTGTATACTCCCAAATACAATACAGTTTTGCAAAATAACTAAAACTTTACACACTTGAAAGCAAACATAAGCCAAACTGCACAGCGGTTCATTTTTGCTTTTTATATCACACTGCAAAAACCAACAGCTGAGAGGTTTTCCACATCATGCTATTCAATGTCAACACAGTCATTGCTGTCTTCCAATGGTCTAGCAATTTCTAATAGTACTATTAAATACACATGATTGAAATGCTACAGTATAGCTTATTTTTCCCCCTAAAATAATAATAATTAAACAAATGTCAACAACAACTGGATTACAACTTAAGTACAATATGCAAATTCTATTTATCAGACACAAGAAGCATATGAAATTTCTTTGAATATACTGTTGTAGTGCAGGCAGTTCAGGAAATATAGCTTTCATGTTTTCCTTCAAAAGGAAAGAAGGGGTTCCTATGGCATAAAGCTGGAGAAAATCACTAAAGCACTGCAAAATAGTTTGTTCTTCTACAGCTCACCAGTACTTTGCATTTGCCAGCACATCAGTTTGGAGATCTTTCAACAGCATCTTTTGTCTGTTGCAGTATATTATTTAAATATTTACTAACTAAAGCTTATTCTGTATTTTAAATGGAGTATTAATCAACATAATTAAAATCTAACATTTTATACTCTGTACCACTTTCTGCCAAAGACTTCCATATTTGTCATTTCTTTTTCATTGTACAAGATGACATGCCATCACTGTACAATAAAAACTAAAATTATTACCTTTCCCAAGTATTGGAGACCTTTCATATCCCCGAGGAACACTCAGTAGGGACACATTTGTCACAAATACAATCCATGGGAGGTGATTCTCTGTCAAATCCCAATCTGCTGAAGTGGTTTATGGTATGTCAAATGTAATCAAGAAAACCCTGTTTCATCAAGATTAAATGCTAATGTTCCATAATGAAAAATTACAACTGCAGTATCTGTAAGTAGCTTTGTTTAGAAAATGAAGATTAGCCAGGCAAGAAAGAGTAATGAAAAGCAAGGCACCCATTTGTTCTTGTGTATATGTATGAATATGCTCTATGTAGTTTTCTATACTTATATTTAAATATAGGTAAGAATGATAACATATCTTAATTTCTTTGTTTCTAAAATGCTTAAGATGGGAATGTGTGAACTTCCAGCCTGAACTTTGGAACATCTTGGGAAATATGTCTTCTTCAAAAGTCTGTTCCTTTCCCCAGGAAAAAAAAAATGTTTACAGGAGTAAAGTATAGTGAAGAAACATGCTGTGTTAAAAAGGAATATACACTTTAAAAGTGACAGGACAGCATACAACATCTGTTCACCCCTTCATACGACTGATGCTCCAACATATGCCTTGTAAAACCTGCACTTGTCCAAATTGGTTGCTGACTTACTCTCCCTACATTACAAATTTTAGATCTTATAAAACATTTTGAAAACTGCACTCTGGTAATATTGGGCCTTTGATAGCACTGCTTAGAACAAATTTGCCCAGTGAGAATAAAGGTTGTTTTACATCAAAAAAAAAAAAAAAAAGAGGAACCATTCCAAAAGAACAAGAATTACTAAGCACATACAACATAAAAAACCTGACTACATAAATGAGTAACTTAAAACAGATCTTAATAATTCTGCTGACATACCATTTTCATCAGAAATACAATTCACATGCTTTGTTTTCTTCACCTTTTTTATTTTGCAAATTGCTTTAGGTGCTTTGCCAGGCTACTGAATATTTAAAATTCATAAAGGAAATTTTATTTCCACTGTTTAGCTCAACATAGTCCTCCAATGAGATCAAATATTCATTTTCTGATTTACTTTTCACTATACATTCAAGACTGGAAGTCTGACGTAGGAAGAACACTGGTGTATTTATAGGTTGAGAGTTTCTTTTTTTGTAAGTCACTAAAAATTGCAACTTCATGCAATTTATCTATTCACTACTTTCCTTTCCATTCATATCTGGTTAGCAAACTGACAACTTGCTTTTACTGTTGTCAGCATTACAGAGCTAATAGAGCAGCACAGCAGCAAGTGATATCCAATTCTGCCTCAGGCATCATCAGAAAAATTTGCCAGCCACCATAAGATGGGTTTCCTCTCTTTGCTGTTGATGGCTGGTGATGAAAACCAACACAGAGGCGGAGTGCTTTTTCGAGAGCTTCTAGCTGAGCCTACCATACCAGCCTTTTGAAAAAGCCATTTGACTTGCAAAGCTAGCTAATTTAATGTGGAAGTCACCAGTAATGCATAAGGGTCTGTTACAGCCCTCATTTTTCAAGAATTTTAAATGACAGCAATGTGACCCATACAAATTGCACATTTACAGAATCACATTCCTGGTTGTAAACCACGTTCTTTGAAGTTAGGTGCTCCCGGTCAGCTTTAGCTTTGAAATTAGGCAGCAGACAAGAAAGCAACACAATTCCACAAACATGGACCTTTTTTTCCTTTTTTTTTTTTTTATGCAGTCATTCCATCCTCTGTTTGGCAGCCTGGAACCTGCCCTTTGTTAAAAACAGGAAAAAAATGGCATAAGCTCTCCAATTCCTAACTGTATTCAAAAATAGAACTAGGAAGTGTTTGTATTGACAGATTTTAGCTGCAAATTTCAGATGTAATAGATCCACACTGCCTTCTTTATTGTTTAAAGGCATACTATACTGCAGGCTTGCTTATTTTGTGAAATAAAAAAATATAAAATTATCCATAAACTCTACATTTAGTTCTACTTTTAAAATTTCACACATAAAAGAATGCCAGTGTAGACTCAATATTCTGACAGCTACTCCAAAATTAAATTCTCTATCACATAGCTGAACACCACAAGTTATACTATCAGCAAACACACTTTCTTCCTTATGCTTATATGCATCCTCATGAGTAAGTTCCCACATAGATCTTTAACTCTCTTTTTCCTTCCTCCCAGAGTTTCACCCTGTGAGGGAACATGGCACCCTCCTGGCATCCCATTAAAGCAAGAGGAACTCCCTTGTGCCCCAGGCCTGCTGACCTAGTCCCTCACAGGTCCATTGGGTCACCAATTATTTGATCCCCTCCTCTCAGCCTCACTGACAGAGACCTGGATCCTGCACTTCTGATCATAAGTTCATGCGCACCAAAGAGCACATGTGAAGGTTTGTCAGCAAAATATTGTTACTGTTTTCTACACACGGCTAACCTGAAGCGTGATAGAATAGAGTACGTTGGACTTTTGTTTGGTTAGTTTTACTTTCAGTGTCAGTTATGAAAAAGAATAAATCTGTAGAAAAAAAAATATATTTCTCCTTCATTAATCATTTTGTAAGCATACAACTCACTGTTGGATCACCAACATTTTTTGAGGAAACAGAAGCAATAGGCCATTGAGCTGAAATGCACTACAATAACCAGAGCTCTTCTCCACCCTTCGACGGAGGTGCAAATATTTCTGCAGCAGGGGTAGGTGCATTAGCTCATCAGTAAAGCAGCCATTAAGCGAGTTACTTGTGAGAAGACGGAGGGTTGTGACTGCACGCTTTGTGTGACTGCACAGCACTGGGGCCTCACACAGGCTATTTACAGCAGTACAGGGGAAAGTAAAGGAACATGAAGAATTGGTCATACATTGTCCTAGTGGAAGTTTCTACTTAAATGCTAAGTATTATTAGAAGGAAACAGAAGAGCTGACAGGTTTTATACTCTAGATAGTCTTTGCAAGGAATTTTCTGTGGAAAAGATACTGAAGAACCATGAACCCAGGCATGGACCTAACTGATGGACTGGGATGCAAGCAAAGCTGATAGAAGAGGTCACAATTGTGATTAAAGGAAAATGGATAATCCAGGAAAAAATGTGGGTAAGGAAGAGTTGGGAAATTTTTGCTGTCATAATAGACCTTTTTATTATAAGGCTGTTGGGCAGAAGGTTTTTGTTTGTTTGTTTGTTTGTTTGACAAATATATTACTTGTCATTACTTAAAATGATTGAATTCTCTACCCAACATTTTTATTTTTATTAGGGCACTAACTTCTCAAACATTAAACATCTCCCTAATAATTTGAAGATGTGTCCAAACTCAGTGTGTTAACCTCCTTTGACTTCAGAGTGCCATAAGAAGTGAATTAATTTCACGGTTACTATAAAGAGAAATAACCTCTGAGATGTAGGGAGAAGGTATTTCCCCTTTACAGCTAATTGACCAAAATCTTTATAGGATTAGCAGCACCAGGCTTCAATATAAGTTTTGTGTTTCTTTTTTTTTTTTTTTTGAGGGAGCACTATTATAAGCAATGCTGTTTTCAAAGCTCTGAGCTTCTTGTTTATTTGTCTTTACTTTAAAAGACTCTAAATTGGATTCTGAATGAGAATGCAGACTGTTATAGCACTGATAAAGTAATGAACATGTGGTCTTAAAAGATTCTTCTGACTTTTTCTAAAAGGTTAGATTTTGAGTAAATCATAATAAACCTCAAAGAACTAGAGACAAAAGTTAGTTAACAAACTCAATATAATTTGCTGGAAGCATTCCTGTTTTCCCAGTTCTCTGAACAGTACCATACATCCAGCCATCATCAATTGGTTGCACGTTGATGATATAGTCACC
Source organism: Cygnus olor (assembly GCF_009769625.2). Classification (NCBI taxonomy): domain Eukaryota; kingdom Metazoa; phylum Chordata; class Aves; order Anseriformes; family Anatidae; genus Cygnus; species Cygnus olor. The sequence continues at coordinate 20,331,847 of NC_049170.1, read as the reverse complement.
ATCCCTGAAGGAAACTTCGTCTTCATCTTGAGCACTGTAGTCATACATAGCTCTGTATGTTCTCTGTTGAAGGAAAGAAAACAAGGTTGTAAAGTCTCCGGCCTAAGCAGAAATACTTTCTTTCTCTTCTTTGCTTAGAAAAGAAGAGCAGTATTAAAAAATATATACATTAAAAAAAAAAAAAAGAGCAAGGCAGAGAAAGAAATCACACAAGTTACCCATTGAAAAGAAACAATATACCCCCTGCCCTGACAAACATTCAATTAATATAATCCCTTTTTCTGAGTACCAAAATAATTATTTTTTGTGAAACTACATCGTTCAAAGTCCTCATACAAACAGATTTCACACTGTTCACTGTCTCTTGAAATATTCCAGCTGTTGTTCCATGCATACACTAGTAACAGTTCATTATGTCCCACCATGGCTAGCTGTGTTTCTGCAGCCTATTTGCATGATTCCCAAACAGTTTCTCCTATGTCTTCACTACAGAAAAGAAATGCGTTTTCATCCAGTTCATTAGCTTTGCCATCTCTTTGAATGTCCTTCATCTCATTAGGATCTTAATCTGTGTTGGGTTTATGTGGCAAGGTTTTGGTAGTGGGGGGCTGCAGAGGTGGCCTCTGTGAGACGAATCCAGCAGCTGCCCCAGGTCAGACCAGAGCCAGCTCCAGCCAGTTCCAAAAGGGACCTGCCACTGGCCGGAGATGAGCCAATAAGCAGTGTTGTTTGTGCCTCTGTGAGAGCAAATTTAAGGAAGGGGGGAAAAAGAAAACCTGCTGTACAAAAGCAGCTGAGAGAGCAAGCAGTGAGAACCAGCCCTGCAGACCCCAAGGTCAGTGCAGCAGGAAGGCAGGAGGTGCTCCAGGCACGCAGCAGCAGTTCCCCTGCGGCCTGTGGAGAGGCCCCTGGTGGAGCAGGCTGCCCCCCTGCAGCCCATGGGTCCCACACGGAGCAGATCTCCACGCTGCAGCCCCGCCGAGGAGGAGCCCCCGGTGGAGCAGGTGGATGTGGCCTGGAGGAGGCTGCGGCCCATGGAGAGCCCCCTCAGGAGCAGGCCCCAGGCCGGAGCTGCAGCCCGTGGAGAGGAGCCCACGCAGGAGCAGGGGGCCTGGGGGGAGCTGCCACCTGTGAGGGACCTGTGCTGGAGCAGTGTGCTCCTGGGGGATGGACCCCGTGGTACAGAGCCGTGTGGGAGCAGTTCTTGAAGAGCTGCTGCCTGTGAGCAGCAGTATCTTTTTACAAATACTCAATTTTCCATATTCAGATAAAAGATTAACCTAAACAGAACAAGAAGACCTGTCATTAGTTAAGGCAAATTATTCTACACTTCTGTCAGCTGTAGGCAAAGACTTCCATTTTCTTTCTAAATAGAGAATTTATTTCCACTCAAAACTAACAAAATGCTACCATTTACTGGTATTCAAAGTGGCTTTTCTAACCCATAGGAAACCCTTCCTTTCTTAACAGCAGAACAAAACTTTTTAAATTCCCAAGAGTGCTTTCTTTTCCATGTATCTTGACAGAATTCAAGAGTAATTCAAGCATCACTGATAATAACCAACTGCCCTATAAGCTCCTTCTTGTATGTCATCATATATGCTGTTTTTTTCTGGTAAAATGATTTAAAGAGTAAAATGTTTTAAAAAAAAAAAGTTAATGTTTGAGTTAATGTCTAGTACAACTGTACAAATCTTTTAAGAGAGAGCAAGATTTGGTCTGCTTCCTACCTGAGGAAAAAAACTCTGGATTAATTTTAGTTCCATCTCATATATGTGTATTTTGAGTTTGTTTTTTTAATTAAATCATTTCCAGAAACAATGGAAATACCCCCACACGCAGTGAGTCATTTATCACACTCAGGTCATTTGGGGTTATTTAACCCAAACACAACAAGACGACTCATTATCACTGCTTCCATTCTAGAAAATACACTTTAGGTCTCGATTCTGGCTTTATCATTGGTAAAACAGATTAAATACTAGAGAAATCAACTCTTGGTTGAACACTGTAGACCACTCCCTTGACTGACAAGCATGCTCTATAACTATATTTGTATCTTACTCTGTACAATTGTTCTTTGCCACGCCTTGTAATGTTGCTGCCCTGCAGGCTGTGACCAAGACAGACCTTCAGCCTGAGTTATGTGGCTTCTTGGTAGTTCTTTCATATCTTCAAGGGTTCATGGAAGATAACGAAAAAAAGCACCATTGTATACACACTGCATCAAAGGAAACAGTTGGAGAGTTCTATCACCACTAAAAATTCCTTAAAGATTCACAAACCCGAAAACTAGTGGTCAGAAACCCTAGGGAATGGTCTCTACCTTTGAGAATCTTATTTTTTTCCAACTATTTCCACTGATCTCTCCACTGAGCCTTGAAATTAACTCCAAAAACAGCAAAAGATATGCTGTTATAACAAGCTCAGCAGCAGTTAGTCCTTTAAGCAGTTTGTTTCCAAAAAAAAGAATTCATTTAATATAAATGGTAATAAGTCCATGCCTGGCATAAGGCAACGAATGGATTTTCCCCTGAGCCATGCTTATATGCCTCCTTTGAATGGAGGAAGACTGGAGAAGAGGTTAAATATACTATTAGGCTAACATATATTGGAAAAAACTAAGTTTTTGCTCAACCAGAAGAATGCTCAGTCATCCTTAGAACATCGTGGTATAGGACATACTACTGCTGTCTCCTTTATGGCGTCAAAGTTGTGGAGTTGAGCTGGCAATTTCAAACTTAAAAAAAATTATTAGGGCCCTAAATGCTGCCATGAAACCTAAATTTATGGCCTTAACACCTAATTAGGTGCTAAATGGCTGTCAGGAGAAATCTCCATAATAATCCCGTTAGCTTTTAATGCCTAATTATCACTTCAGAATGTAGTCTGGGCTATATAATTGAGAATTACAATGCTTAAAGGACTCAACGCATGGATTTTTTAAATGTATTTTAGTGAATTATTCCTCTGTCAGTAGTGAGTTTAGCAGGTCTGGGAGCACAAGAGGGTATAAGAAAAGGTTGGGGGTTTGTAAAACAGTCAAATATGCCCTTATTTCCTACCTCCTCAAAGGTCTATCGTGTAGCTACTGCTTAGAAAAAAGCAGTAAGCCTTGTGCATATAAGTACCTAAGTTGAGCTGTCATATTCCCAGCTCCTCAGCCAGATGTGAGCTGACAGATGCATATTTCCAGTTCATCCATCAGTTTATGCTTATCCTCTGGATCTGTCCTTGCAAGGAGCAGTACCTGTTGCAGTCTCCTTCACATAGAGCAGCTATCAAAGAAAACCAGCTTGCAATCTAGGTTTTGTTCTCCTACCACTTTTAGCTACATAAAGGCTTCAGAACACCCTGTTATTTTCCAAAGAGGCCAACACAGTCTGTCTGAACCCTTCGGGGGGCTGTTACAAAACATCCTGTATATCAAGCAACAATTTAACACAGACCTTTATGCAAAATTGCTTATAGGAAGTCAGCAAAAGCAAAGTATCAAAAATAATGCAATTCATCTAGGAAAAAAAAATCTACTCAAAAACTGTGTCAGGATCATGCCTGATACAAAACACAGTTCAAAAGTAAAAAAAAAAAAAAAAAAAAAAAAAAAAATTAGAAGCTTTCTATTGATCACTATAGGAAATTAGTAGGTGTGATTATAATATGATTATGTCTTTTGGAGACCCTGATTTGTTAACAATGCAACAAATGGTCTGAAGGGAGCAGGTTTTACTACAGCAGCTACCTCTCCAGTCATCCCCACCCTAATATAACCCATGGGATCCTAATCACTCTCACCCTGGAGAAGTTCCAGCCAAACTGAGACACTGATGTGTGACTGTCACTTTCATTGCTTTTAGTCAAGTCTCAAAACCCACCTGTGCTCTGAAACCAGTATTTAGGCTGTCACTTCTTTCCCTCCAGTCTCTTCACCCTCTTATTTTTTTCTCTTTTCTTTCTTCCCTCAGGCTGGCTTAGCCAGACCGTGATGCATCTCTGGCAGTACTGCTACAAGCCCAGGACCAACCAGGAAGCTGAAAGCAATGAACCTAACACCGCGCAAGTTTATCAGATCTCTAGGGACACATCCACACTGCATTTGAAAAGCACTCCAAGGCTGCCTTCTTCAGTCTGCACAAATCACTACACTTAAGCACATCCCCGACCAGGGGCTCCCCACAGCCTGCTCTGAGACTCCCTTGTACTGGCCCAGCAGCTGAGTATAACACACCCTTCACACCTGGACAAGCTGCACAGGCAAAGAAAAGTCTTTTGATGTCAAGGCGTAAAGACAAGGGAGCATGCCAGGTTTATAGCTGTGTCAAAAAGGCCTCTTTTGGAGCACAGTTGTCACCCCAGGACGGTCTTCCTCACCCACTGTCTTTCTCACTTGACTGGCAAGTTAGCAGTCAGCACCAGGAGAGCAGTCCTTGATTTTCTCCCTCTGAAAATGTTTGGGTTTTTGTTGTCTTCAAGGAAACCCACTCAGTCTTAAACAGCAACAAGATCAGTTCAAATTGTGTTTTTTCTGTTCCTTTTTTTTTTCCCCCCAATGACAAACAGTTATTATCACTTAAAAGAATGTCAAACAATATTGTTTCACAAAAGGGATAAGAAATCCTGTTGAAAGACTCAGTCTATCCTTTAAATTTTAAATTTAAATTAAATTTAACTTCATTCACTTCCTTTTACCTTCACAATTCCAGCTCTGGAAGGAGAGGCAAATGATGAATCTCAAGACAATTTTTTCAACAGTCAGCCCAGTAGGAAAGTCACTGGGAGATGGAAGTATGAGGGAAATAGTAGCCTTCCACCTGCCCACACAGCTATGAAGGCTGCTAAGTTGACTTCCAGATTTTCAGGCATCTCCATTCTTTATACGCTGCATTTGAAGGCTGTTTCCTTTGCTTCCCACTCACTTGCAAGTCTGCTGGCAAAGCCCGGGTTCCCAGCTCCCCAGCTTTTTTGACTGGCCCTTTTGGAAAGCAGCTCCCCAGGTGCCTTGAGATATCCTTGGAAATGAATGGCTGATTCCCGTACCAGCCACCTCATGGATGTCATGCAGGTAGGTATCAAAAGAGTTTCCCAGGTTACTGACTCACCCAAAGATGCACGTATCTGGATCCCTTGCTTTTAAGCAGCAACTTTTACTATATAAAGTAGCATGGAGTCTTAAATAAAAATACAATTCTAGTCAATTTTGACAACTCATTTTTTTTTCAGTTCAACAAAAACTCCCTTTTTCTATTAAGTTTTAGATTTGGTTCAGAATTAAATACTTCACCCCTAAACAAGGTTAAAGATGTAGGGAATATACATCCATTAAAATAGTTCAGAATTCAAAATAAGTTGACACTTTTAAGGTAAAAGGTGATGTGATCTGAACTGCAAAATGTCTAGGCAGTGATACAATAACAAAAATATGATAACCATATATAAGGAGTTCAAACAGAAAAAGCTCAACACTCCCCCGGAAGCCTCCATAAAAAATAAATAAATAGAATTTAAAAAAAAAAGTATTATAACCATGACCAGTTACTCTCAGCACTAAAAATTCACTCCAGCTCTATGTTCCCATCCACCACAATCGGGAACTTCATGACTGTGGCCACTGTTTGATGATAAAGCTTCTCAATCTCCCAACAGTGTAACTCAATTTGGATCAGACAAGTGTTTGTGTGACTTTTCTCTTGAATTGGAAAGGTCACTAATACAGAGTCTAAGCTAGTTTTATACAAATAAGATGAGTAATATGGACAGGCATAAAGTCTGCTAGTACAAAATCAACAAGTCAAAAAATTTAAAACAAATTTAAAGCAACAGAGTGATCGTAAGAGATTTTCATCCTGTACTAGGAGCCCAATTTCATCACATAGCATATCATCAAAGCTCACCCTGTGAAATACTATCAAAGCATTTACTACTATTAGCAAGTGGAAGATGCAGTTATTTTTCTGCCTTCTGGAGATCATAAATACATTTTTATGATACATTCTGACATAAAAGCTCTTGCCAGTGCCTTTTCATACATTAGGGCTATCATTTACAATTAGGACAGTTGAATAGTCCAACTGTAAAACTCAAGGAGACCATTTACTCATATTTAGAAGATTTCACAATCGCTGATGATGTTGCTTGCCAAATGTAATTGTTCTTGAAATCCAATACTCACCAGGCCTGCTGAATGAGGCTGTGAATGCATTGACCTCATGGATGACATACTGGTCTGGTGCATGTATCCATATCCTTGGGACTGACTTTGCTGATAGGCCCCAGGGAGAACAGGGGCTGTGTGTTAAAGAAATATAGACACATTAATGGAAGTTAAAAAATAAAAATATATATATTTTTAAAAGTCCTTATCCAGCAATCTGTAGAACCTGTAGATTATTTGCATCATAAATAACAATTTCTCAGTATGAAATAGTTAAGAATTATTCCCATGTACAGCATAAGGCTTTCCGTAGGTTGAATTATACATTAATGTAGCCAAAGCTAGAGCAATATATCCCCAAACACTATCAAGGTTAGTTGGAAGGAAAAGCTTAATATGCCTTAAGGAGTCTGACCACAGAAAGGCATACTAAAGCTCGAGACACCACTAGCTGAATTTTGATACTGCCATAGACAACGCAGTATCATGTGCCATAAACTGCCATTTTTCAAGGAAAGATTGATGAAAGATTTATATTAGTACATATTTGAAATACTTCAGCAGACATTCCCCACAATTAGTTCCTAACTCATTGCAAACTCTTACATATTGGGCTATGAACAAAGAAAGACTGATTCACAGCAAGAGACAGGAATGTAAAAACATGAGTCCACAGTTGGGTTTCTTAGTTTATTCTGATTCCATCAACAATCTCAGCCAGATCAGTGGTTATTTAAATATTTCCAAGTCCACCTCTTTTACAGTTTCTTTTAACCACACAATTGCTTCCTCTTTCACACATGCTTTGTTCACATTAATTTTAACAATTCTATTTTATCAATTCTATTATCCATAGTTTGTTGATTAATAAGCTGACTTTTATTGTACCAGAAGTTAATACAACCAAGGACTCCCTACATCTGTTGTTTGAGACGAAAGCATTAGCATCCCCTTATCTGTTCAAGCATCCAAATTCAGCAACAGACTGGATCAAAAAAACACATTTGACCAAAAATCTCTGAGAAACAAAGCAGTGCATAGATGACTAGTCACTATTTTCCCAGCAGGTCCAGGAAACATTTTTAAAGCAAAACTAAGACTGAAGTGGTTTTCAAAATCTAATGATTAAAAGTTTAGTTACCTCATGTCTGTGCATGTGTTACAAAACATCAGTCTGAGAATAAGGTTTTCCAGCTTGTATATAGGTTATTAGCCCATCTCCACTGCTATTTACTAGAATTTTACTAGTTCTACTGGAAATTTATATATTGTTAAGAAAATGCATCTCAACTGACACATCTTCAAGTGGTCCATTTAGCCTGTATTCTATTAACTTGTCTGACAAAAGCTGTCTTTTGCTTACAAGAGATGGAGCTCATGCAGCCCATGGGTCAAAAATTTTCAAACATGGAGGCAATCAGCAGTCTGATGTTTTGTGAGAAACATCCCTTGGGCTTGCTGGGAAGTGAAGAAGCACTTCTGGAGCAGCCATCACACACTGATTCAAACAGGAGCAAAACTCATATAGGATTTAATGGGGTTCACAATGTATGGAGGGACCCAGGCATTGCTGAATGAACAAATACTTAAGGAGCAGGAATATATATATATATATATATATATATATATATATATATATATATATAAACAAGTATTTATATTTGCAGTAATAATGTTCTGTCCCTGTCTCCTTCTCGAGTGATCAGGACAATAGATACACGTGGAAAAGCATTACTGAGAAAATATTTGCTGAAATATTTCTGAAATAAAGGTCAGTCTTATGCTTTCAGCCAAGTATTTTACCTAACCTGCTTTCCCAGCTAACCATATCATTGATTTCAACAAAGTTTTTTTCTAAAAACATCCATTAGTTAGCATATTGAAATGCACTATGTATGTAATTATGATTTGGGACATTATTTTTCACTCTACTATATTTTCAAAGATAAGTAATGCTGTATATTTAAATAATTTTTTTCTGATTTAGACAACATGTTGCAAACTATTGTAATGAATAGATTGCTTTGTTAAGTGAGTGAAATTAAAGTGATACACAGTCAGATGCAACACTGGAACATGATGAATAATGGATGTTTTAGAAGTGCCAAGTTCATTCTAATGACATATGAGTACAAAGACATTTTAAAGCAGTTTAATCATCAGAGAATTGCTGCTCGTTAACATGCTCACAGGATTATCATGCATTAAGTGAATAGTCCTAAGTAGTTCATCAACTAATTTACGTTTCAGTGTTGTTACAAGGTATTTTTACATGACCAGATGAATTCCTTCATGAGAAAATAGAGAAAAACATAATTTAATCAAAGGTTCTGCGATCAAGCGAGAAAGAATATATTTTGCCTAATTCACCACCAGCATAAACATAGGTCACTTCACATAAGCCAACAGAGCCTCATCTCCTCGAACCAGTAATAAATTGGTCATGTGGGTTCAAAACCAAGCACAGCTTGAACTTTTTAACTTCATAGGAAGAAGTATCTTAAGCAAGCACTGGCTGCTGATCAGTCAGCATCCTGCCTGCTCTGCAGTGACAAAGGGCTAGCAGCTTTTCCTTGGCAGGGACAGACACCCTGAGAATCCCTTTCGTCTTCCTAAAAGAAGTGAATGCTCTGGTAGAAACTGTTGACTCTTGATTCCTTCCCCACAAAACAGATCTTTCTTAATTCCTACCAATCATCCCTTGTCAGTGCAAGGCCAACTAATGGTCTCCTTCATTATGTACTCCAAATCGACGGGTTTATTTTGGAGAGGATAACCCCATGCCTCCTGCCTTTGTGACAAATGTCAGCAGTGGTCTGAGATGTGCTTTCCTCTTTTGCAGTCAGCTTCTAACAAAATGAGAGAATTCTGTCAAACTGTCTCAGAGAATCTGCTTACTATTTTACCTGCAACAACAGAAAATGTAAGCCCAAGGAAGTAAAACATACCTTACAAACCATGAAAAATTTTGGGAAGCATAAGAAACTAAAATTTTAGAAAAACATTCTAGACAAACAGAATGAATTTATAGGATTCCACAGCTTCACTAAGTATCTTTCAGTCTTTTATTTAGAAAGCATATATAAAATCAGCGTTGAAGACATTTGACTGAATAATTCCAACCTTTTTTTTTTTGTCCATTAAAAGAATACTGTATTACTGGGGCTGTAAAAAAATAAATGAAATAAATAAAAGATCAACAGTTTTTAACAAATTTTTTACATTTTCTATTTGGAAGACACTTTAGGAAGCACATAAATAAGCAGATCAGTGAAGGGAACAGATCTGAGCTGTGTTTTTAGTGACAAAGTGAGTTTTAACTCAAAGTGAGATAAAATAATGCAGAAAAAAAGAGTTCAAGTTTCCTTCATCATCATCAGCCATAGTTACCTGCAACCTTTTGGCTCAGACCAAGGTATAAAGTTCTATAGCATCACTGACTGCAGCAGCAGCAAAAACAATGGCTTTAGTTAACCTAAGGGAATAATAAAACACAGTAGTGGAACATGAAATTCATTTAGCTGAAGCCAGATTTATTGGTGAGGGATCTGAGGGTTGACCATTGCTCCCAGAAGCACAGGTGGAAGTTTTTTCTTGTTGCATTAAGACTTTACCAGATGCATTCTGATGTACCAAAACTTTTTTTTTTTTTTTTGCTCCACTTATGAATCAAGCCAGATACTTATTTTAAATTATCTACTAGAAGGAATTTATCATATTTTGCTTACTATATCCTTATAGGCTTCCCCAGAGAAACAAGAGTGGAAAATGAATGAACTTGATATAAGACAAACACAGAGAAGCCTCTGAAACAAGAAGCATCAGAAACAGAAGAACCTGAAAGAATGATAGTTGGTATCAACGTGCTGCAGCAGACAATGGGGTGTGGCAAGCTTTAAGAATGACCGTGAAAGAAAAAGGTCAGATTGTGGAAACAGGAAAGGAATAATCAAGAGAGCATTACATAGCCACAAGGTTATATTAAAAAAAAAAAAAAAAAGTTTATGCTGAAAAGAACCATCATTTAAAGGGCAGGGTCCAAGATATAATATTTTATCAACACCATTCTTAAACTCTCTTGAATTCTTTTGTTCAGCAGAACTTTGACAATCCATAGTAAAACATTGTATCCCCTCTACTAACTACTGTATTTTTGCCATTTACTGCAATACATGTCATTTACTGGACCATATGTAAAATAACTTCACTTATTCTTACAGACATTTTTTTAAGCATTTCTTTCACTTCATGTTTTGATGTTATCTCTACTCATGGTTTCATTACCAAGGTAGAAAGCCTACAGAGAACTAAAACATTGCAACATTTCTTAATAACAGCAGCACAAGAGAGCAGAAAGCAAAAAGAAGGATCATGATTATTACTCATTTAATTTTTGTGTCTGTAGAGTTCCCAAGGAGCAGAGAAGTTGCTACAGAGACAGAATATGGCATCATATATCTCTGTGCTGATTAGCTCCCCTGAAACAGAAGAAGCTGCTGCTCCACGTATATTTAACTCCTTCCCATTTTGCCTTGATGCTTCCTTCTTTTCCACAGGTTGCCTCATCTACAGCAGTCCTCACGGTCTTCCTTTGGAAAGTCTGTCCTGTAGCTATTAGTTCCTTATTTCTTCTGTTCCTGCCTTAGAAACTATTCAGCTATGTCTCATGCAGCAGAAAACACTATCAAAGAAGTGAGGCAATCATGTGAGGAACTGTATGTGTACAGCACACTTCTGCGGTCCTCATGGATGCCCCACATGTTGTGTATGTGGGTGGGCAACTGCCCAAACTGCACAACTCCCCTGACCACAGTAATCTGTTATTGCTGCATTGAAGCTGGTGGATAATAACAATTGACACCTTCTAAAAGACTTCTCTTGAAAGTGTCACAGCGGTAACTTCAGTTCTCAGTATTTCATGGTGGTTTTTTTTTTGTTGTTGTTTCTATCACTTTTTCCAGACATTGGCTGGTACTCCCCATCATTAAAATATTTAAAGTGTTTTGGGTTACAATTTGTATTACCAATCATATCCTTGAACAAAATAGTATATTATCATCACTTAGCAAAAATGGAATATTCCAATATACTTTCAACAGTTTCCACCTCTTTCCTGAATCTAACTGAATTCAGTGTTTCTAGCAACAGAATTACTTCCACAATAATGTACCTGACATCACTCAAGGTCTGATTCAGCTATCTTTATATGCTGAAGCAGTACTTCCCCTCTAGAGTTATCCCATCAAAACTTTCAGCGAGACTTTTGATGAAAAGGTACTAATCAACTTGAGTAAGGACATGAAAAATGAATGCCAAAAAGATGTGGAAAAAAAAAAGTAGACTACATGAAAACAAACATTTATTTATATATATTTAAAGTTATAATATTTACAAATAAGCCATGGACAATATTATTTGTAAGTAACAGGGACACAATTTCAAAAAACTTCAAGCCAAAGAAAGGAAACAAAAGTGGAACCAAAGTGATCACAGAGTAGAAGAGAGCAAAACAATAATAAAGGCCATGATAGAATAATTAAGGTTGGAAGAGACATGCAGAGGTAAGATAGTCTGTCCCCCTACCAAAATCAGGGCCAAATTTGAAGTTAGGTTAGGTGCTTAAGGTTTTTTCCAGTCAATTCTGAGTTCCAGATTAAGATTTCACTAACCTTTTTGGGCAACCATCCACCCTGTAATTACTCCTGTTTATTTCCCATGCTGTGTATATTGCTGTACAAGTTCTTGAGATGAGCTCAGCACAGCATTGTGGTAGCCATACAAGCATCCTGAGAAACAGTTTTATGGAGAGATTTTAAGAAGCCTATTGCCTTAATTCTGCAGAAGTTTACATCCTGCCAAAACATGAACAGCAGGATAAATGGAACGTAATTGTGGTCAGCCAAGAATTTAATGAGAGTTTTAAAGAAGGCCTGTGTCACAGGCAAATCAGGAACAAGACCGGATACCTTGGCAGCAAGCAAGGCAAGATATATATATGAGGAGGATAGGCTGTGAAAGGTATGAAAAGAAAACCAGCTTGACTGCTATGACAGGTGAGCTTTTAGCAAACTTTTAAAGATGATGTGCTAAACATCATTGCTAAACATCATTCTTTGCTGAAATTAAGAGTTCTGGAAGGACTCAGCAGAAGGCATGAGGTGACCCCCCCCCCCCCAAGGCAGCTATAGGCTGCTCACACCTGATCCCCACATGCAGCATATCTGAAGTTGATGCTCCAAGAACTGCCTGAGACAATCTAACAGTCCTGCCACCCTTTGTCTTTCTCTCAGCTGGGTTGATTTTCTGCTGTTTTGGTGAGCTGCCTCAGCTCACCAAGGGATTTTTAGTTCAGAAAGGGATCAGACCAAGACACACGGTGCAAGGGAGGAGGCAGGACCAAACACCTAAAGCCATAGGCAGCAGAAGGCAGCAAACTGCTGGATCAGTGGTCCCAAGGTAGGCCCCTAAGTACCCTTCTTCTATATAAGCTCCAAGTTCAAGCCACAAAAGAACTGAGCTTCACAGATACTTCCCCTCCAGATGTCACAGCTTCAAACAGTGCATCCCACCTAATGCAGAATTCTCCTGTGTGCCAGCATGCCACTGCAATGAGCATATAATTGAGGTTTCTCATACACCAGACCACCACAGCATTTGAAAAAAAGACATAATGGAAGTTTAGGTCTGACTAAGTCTGATGTAGCCATCATGAGCTGGATGCTTGACATTAACAATAGATATTGAAGAAATAGGTCGAAACCTGATGAGACAGAATGAGGTCTGAGCTATAAAGGTGCATTAATAGAGCCAGCAGTTTAAAGACTGGTAAGTGTGCAAGGACTTCCAGAGAGGTTACAGAGGGTGAAGAGGATGAGATGAGGTACAGAAGCATTCGCATGGTACAGGGCAAGAAGGGCATATTCTCTACGAGCCATAATTTAAAAAAAAAAAAAAAAAAAAAAAAAAAGTCACAGAGGAGTATAGAGGAAAAAAAACAGAAAATTACAGCAATGTTAGATGCAGACAATAGTAGGAACGTTTCAGGAATAATTTTCCGATGCAGAACTGGTTGCCAAAAATGCTCCTGTCCCAAACTGGGATTAAAAGAAAAAAAAAAAAAGCTCAGAGATTCATGCGAGAAGATCTAGATTTAATTTTGATCAAATTTAATGTTTATTATAATTTATGTTACTCATCAAATGAAACATTTCAATGTAAAGCTCGATTCTTTGTTTTTAAAAATGTCAAGCTATAAACCTACCAATCTTAAAACTTAATTGACCATCTTTTGGCATTGGGACATTAATCACAAGTGAGTCATTACTGTAAGAAAAAGTTTGGCGTTAAACTGCTATCTTCTGATGAACAATACTGAAAAATTCCTATGCAGCTCTAAAGTTAAATTGTTCAGCATTAACTTTTTAACTCTTATCTTTTATAGAGTTTTATTATTTTGTAGCCAGAAAGAGTAGCACAATGCAGTTAAATTCACTGGGAATATATCAGACTGGATGAACATACAAAAAGCACTAACCTGAAGACTGCAGATGGTGAGACCTGATACAGAACAGTGCTGTTTTTAGAACAGTAGAGAACAACATGGTAAGGCATCTTGGCATTTTTTCTTGTGCATACAGTAACTTTCCCTTCATTTCTTTTCTTTTCCTTTTTTTTTTTTTTCCCTTTTTTTCCCCTTTTTCTTGCCCTTTACTTGTCAGACTGCTTTCACGGATGTCTGAGCTACCAGGCTTGCTGCTCTCAGTGGTGCTCTGTCAGAAGCAGCAGTTTGTCTGCGTACTATCCATTACAGGAGTCAGTATTACTTAGTAAATTGGAATATCAAGCCCAGATATAATTAGGTTGTTGAAATAACAACCTGAAAGTATGGCCTAATTCACACAGGGTGCTAATAAATAACTGGCATGCTCACTGACCTCATTAGAATTGAAACTCTGAACTATTTGAAGTCAGTGGCAAATTGAGAATGTTACAGGCTTAGGAAGTTTCTATAACCTAAATTATAAAGCTATAAGAAATAAACCATCCAATCTACAAGTCTTTGGGAAAAAAATACTCTGGGGGAAAAAGTCAATAAAATTACCAATTTTATATTTAAAATAACTAACACTAAATATTCAAGGGGCAAAAAAGTCAGTGTCTCTACTCTCAAGGCTACTTTCAGACATATTACAATAGATAAGATAAAATGTCTTAGACTAAGCTTCATTAGTGTCATGATTAGACAAATAGACTGTTTTATGCACCATTATTTTATAACACCATTTTATCAGCTATCGATAATTAAGCTATCAATAATTAATATGTACCTACCATGTAAACTGAAGTAGATTATTGTGGGGAATGCAGAATCATACAATTATAACTCTTAGTAGTCATTATAAGAAATTAAAATTGGATTTTGAATGAAATTACGACAGATCACACATAGCTATTTAGCATATGTCAAAGGAAACAAAGAACTCTTGAAAGGAATGACAAAAACACACAGCTAATGTGTTTATGCCACATGGAACACTATTTTATTTTGTAATTTGATTTCCTTTTAGAGGGGGACTATCTCATATGTCAGTTATTTCAGACAACAAATATGCTCACAAAAAAATTGCCCATTACAAAATTCCTGATTTTCATGAACAGACAACAATATTAATACTGTCATGCTGCTTGTATGAGTGGTCCATCATCCATCCAATAGCAGGTGAAGTGGAAATTTGGGAAGTACTAGATATCCCAATGGAAGGATGGATAGCAAACTGCCTCTCTAGTACATCATGGTCTATGTGCCTGGTCACCAAGGCCTTCTCCTTAACTGATCATATATCGAGGAACGGTGGATCAGTCAATTTCATTACATCCTCCCTCAGTGCAATCTGCTTTCTGAGGGGCTTTCAGAAGCTTTCTTCTGGCCTCTCTAAGGGGTCTAAATCTCTGTATTGCAAATAAACAGTCTCTCATGAACATTTTTCCTTTAAATAACAGTAATATGGTTTTCATTCCCTTCAGAGGAACTGCACAAAAGGGCTATATTCAGGGCAAGCCCGGGTAGCACAGACTCCAGAAGTCACGTCAGCAAGCAGGATGCAAATGTCAGTCTAGAGAAAAATGAAAGGAACACAGGATATCCTGTCTTCTACTGTTAGCTTTAAAAGAAAGAAGACAGTCAACTGAATATCCATCCTATTCATCAGAAGAGGATAATACAGGGAAGAATTTTGCCAGGAAGTACTTCTGGCTTCATTCCTTTGGGCTTCATTTCTACCAAGGAACAGGGAATGGACGACACTGACTGATAGGTGAAAAGCCTCTGTGATCACTAATATTACCTGCAGTTGTAAGGCATCACAGAGTTGTAAAGTATTATGTACATGCAGGAGGAGAAGCCAGATCCCAATCAAACCAGAATCCCTGCCTCTGGATGTGCCTGACTGCTAAGCAGCGAGTGACTGCGTCACAGCCTGTGCAAAGAGCACAAGCTGACTCTGTCCTGGCAGAGAAGGCAGCTTTGACAAAAGGGAAAGGCTCTCACCTTTCTCAGAACGGCTTTTGAATGGCCACTTAAGACTGCAAGAATGTAAACACTCAGAATAACAGATTTGATAAATGTAATTCCATAGCAGTCAGTTAAAACATGATTTTTTTTTCTGTTTTCTACACAACAGCTAATGGCATTTGTTATAAAACAGGGTGGTAAGGAATCACCCAGGAAATCCAAGAAGTAAAATATTTCAAAAGGTTACAAGCCTTTAAAAATATAGGAAGAGGCTGTTCACTTATACTGACATGTTTCTGTGCGTTCTCCTAAAAAATGGAATAGAATAAAAGTGAACAAATGCAAAATTAGAATTCAGAATGAATGACAAAAATTACTGTCTTCATCCAACTTCTGTGTACAATTGTTCACAGGATAAGTTAAAAGCTGTAAGAATTCCATATCTGATGTTTAGAGTTTTATGGGTGGCTACAATAATTCACTTCAACTAAATTAAACAATTTTTCCTGCTTCCAGATCATGTTGATCAGTTTCACTACAACACTAAAAATAAACCCACCCTATTTGGCTTCTAAACCTTAAAAATTGAGTCCTATTTGTCCCCCATTTTAAATCCTAAAATTTCATTTATTCACTTTCATTCATTTTGGTCACTAAACCAGGTTTAATATATTAAATATTCCAAGGACAAAATAATTATTAATGGGACTAGAGGAGAATAAATTGTATTTTTGAAACAGTTTACACTAGATGCTGTGGGGAGAAGGGAGGGACTTGGCTACTTGGTTTTGCTTTGACAGACCCATTTACCTATCTGAATCGTGAAAATGATTTTTTGACAAAAAGACAAGGTCTTCAACTTACCTTTACAACCTCTACTGCATATATTTTCACTTATACATTCTACATTTTATTAAATTTCAGGAACTGTGCTAGCAGCTCAAATATAAAAGGAGTGCCCCCGTTCATTTTATATGGATTACAGCAGAAAGTGCTAGGAATATTATTTGGGAATTAGTCTGCTATGGTAGCTGTACAGTCCAGTGAGCTTAGCCTGCGTATGTATGAGCAAGTGGTGTATCAGTATTTAAAGGTGGTATACCAGTATTTAAAGGTATCCCCATTTCTCCTACTGCTGTGACAACTGGGATATAACAAAATCACATGGCATCCTGCTCTGGAGTTCTGAATGCAAATTGCGGCAAGGATTTGGTGTCACTGACAAACAAACCTTCTTACAAGCTGACTTTTTTGGCTGACATTCCATCTGAACCATAGTGTGTCTCAGCTGAGAAAACAGAGTACAATATGCCTTTCCTTTCCTTGCAGGCAGCACCACATTCTTTTATTTATGAAGGCACAAAATGTCTGAAAGCCAGCCTGAGGCATCCTAGGTCCTAGTGGGGCCACAGCATACCACAGGAAGCTGCAATTCCTTCTTAAATTGTGAATAGGCAGGTTTTTGCTCAGGCTTCCTTGCAAATGGAAAGAGTTGGTAAAATGAAGATTACGTTAACGTGTTGCATTACCCACACACCTTCAATTACAATTTGAACTCATATGTACTGTACATCAACTGTTGCCCAGTTGCATTAAAGAAAGAACCCTGCAAGTTCCTCTTATGGAAGCTGTGCTTTCATTTCTATGCAGTGGTTTATTTGCATAGTGGGAATAACCAACCTGAGCAATGGTGGAAGGACAGCATCAGCCAGGATCTAGTACATGACTGCACATGAATTTACTAATGATATTTATTGGCTGCTGGATATAAAACCCTCCAAAGTGTATCAAAAGCTGCTCTAAGGCACCAGTCTAAACAATGCAAACAAGTGTTTGGCAAGGGAGCCATTAACGCTTCCAACTATTAAATCATTTCAAAATTGCCCTTCTAGCTTCTGCTCACCAGCTGTTTGAAGGAAAAGGGAACATCAAACTTAGACGGCTGGCAGAGCAAACAGAAGGATCCCCCAAACTGAATGTGTGGAAATTGCCTTTTTGTGCTGTCAGATCTCAAAGATGTGGGAGAGGAGCACAAGAATCGAGGATAGGCAGAGGGAATCAAGCAAAAATATTTTGGAAGTGTAAAATGTAAAGCTCTCCCTGGAACATTAATTCATCTTCAGTGAACACACACTAAATGAAAATTGGCTTTCAGCTGAATCACAATTTATATCTTAACATATTACAAGCAAGGTAGAGTATTTAGTTTTATACCCAGAGCCCTAAATCAAATCTTAATCAAAACTTAACTGAAGATAACATCTAGCCCTCACTGAGTTCCACAGGATCACAGGATCATCTAGGTTGGAAGAGACCTTCAAGATCACCTAGTCCAGCCTCTGACCTAACACTAACAAGTCCTCCACTAAACCATATCACTAAGCTCTAAATCTAAATGTCTTTTGAAGACCTCCAGGGATGGTGACTCAACCACTTCCCTGGGCAGCCTATTCCAATGCCTAACAACCCTTTCAGTAAAGAAGTTCTTCCTAATATCCAACCTAAACCTCCCCTGGTGCAACTTTAGCCCATTCCCCCTCGTCCTGTCACCAGGCACGTGGGAGAATAGACCAACCCCTACCTCGCTACAGCCTCCTTTAAGGTACCTGTAGAGTGTGATAAGGTCGCCCCTGAGCCTCCTCTTCTCCAGACTGAACAACCCCAGCTCCCTCAGCCGCTCCTCGTAACACTTGTTCTCCAGACCACTCACCAGCTTCGTAAGAAGCTTCCGTAAGTTGAGTTTTACATTAGAAAACAGTTTTACAAATACTTCATAGCTCTTTCACTCTTTGGGAGAGAATGAAATATATTTTTCTGGACTATTTTCTCTCATGTTTTGCAATAAGAAAGCACTCAGTAAAAGCAGATGACACTAAGAGTCTGATGGGCCAGACTAGGACAGACAGATTTGATAATTCTTGAGGTAATACATACATATGGTCCTATTGCCATTCTGGATTCCTAGACTTGCATGGTTTAAAATGCTGAAATAGATTATTCAGAGGAGACTGAATTACATATTAAGCATTGTCAGAAATCTTTTCACAGAAACTTATTTAGAAGTTAACACATGTACAAAGAACACATTCAACCTGTTTCTTACTGAAATCTGAACTCTCACAACTGACCTTGCATTTAATTTCCCTTCTTACCTCAAATCTGTAAGTGGAAAAGTATCACCTTTCTACCAGGAAACCTCCCACTGTTTTCATAAACTCCCCTGCCAGTAATGTCATTATTTTTAATCAAAACAAAAATTATGCCCCTTTTGAACATTAGGAATCACTACAAAGCAGAAGGCAGAAGCCAAAAGACCAAAACATACCCTCCTAGAATGAAAGGTGCAGTTTTAAGAAGGGAGAAAGGTCTGTCTTGCTGCCTGATCCTTTTGGGGTACAATGTGATTAAAGCAAATTTATATGAAGAAAAAAAAAAAAAAAGAAAAAAAAGAGGAAAATCTGTTTGAGAATGGAAAACCCAAATTCACCTATTTTGAAGGAGTGTAAGCTCTGTAACAATGAAAACTGATTAAGCTAAATAATTTAAGGTATCTGATAGGTACCAAACAGATACGCATGCACTTGTGCCCATATTACATACACAGAGAAATATTTAGTTTAGTTCAAAAATATTACAATAGGTTTATGGGAAAGGTATTTGTTATTCGACTGCAAGCACTTGTAAAACATTACACACTTAAGAACAGAAATATGATTACCAAGATGAAAAAGCATAAATTTTTACCATGATGCTGTTGTGTGGAAAAAAACTTTTTCCCACAAATTAGCTTTCAGGTTGGCAAACCTCTGAGTGTTTGCATGTAAAAGGGGCAAAGCCAAAGCACCACCTAGTCTGAAATAAAAATAAAAACTCAGAAACAGATCTAAGAGTCTGGTGGATAACAGAAGTGTCAATGTGACTTTCACCAAGAGAGAGTCCACAGTACTGTTTTGATGTGTTCAGCCTTCTGATACACTTGAAAGGGGACAAGAAACCCACAAACCGCTTTAGTTCTTCCTGTGAAATCTACAACTCCTCTCTCTCCAAATGCCATATTTGATTACCAGACTCTAGCAAACAACATTATGGAAACAGAGTTCAGCTTCCTAACATAAAAGAACCATTCTTCCTGGTCTGCTAGAGAAGAAAATGTAACTGCTGTGTCATTCTGCTTGACCTCCTAAAATGACAGAGTTCAGCATCTGAATAAGAATGTGAAGAAGGGTGAAGGCTTTCTGCCCTGTATTCCTGCACCTGGAGATGGAAGACAGACCTCTATATTACAATATAAAAAACAGTCACATACTATTTCCTTTTTTTTTTTTTTTTTGGCTTGTCTTTTAGTAATGGTGAATTTTCCACCCTCATAACTGTGGGGATATTTTTTTTTTAATAAAAAAAAGGTGGCAAGAAGACAGCAATGAAAGGAAACCAAATTCTGTTTCCTTTCCTTTTCCACCTATTGGCACAACAGAAGAATAATACCACAGTCCAAACACAAGCAGACATCTTTAACCACATACAAGGGAGCATCTCTGCAAATTCGGCATGTGAGATGCAGAGGCTTCTTGCTCAACTTCATTAGAATGTTTGTCTTCCGACCAGACTAACTAGGAGCAGAAGTAACAGCATAGTTTCTTGCTCTAGGAGTTTCTGTGGTACATGTGGTTGGAGTTGATGATCTTGCCTATTTTTATTTTATTTTTTTTAATCTATATGATTCTATGATCCTATATGTGTGGATGTCAAAGCCTGAAGCAACTCCTACAAACAAACATTTTAGAAACAGAGCCACAGATATGGTGTGTGCTAGGGTTAGAGAAGAAGACATTCTTGAAATCAGTGTTTAAAATGTCAGTGTCATTCTGACAGCAGTGTTGTTAGTGACATAAAATAATATATACTATATTTTGCACTGATCAAAATTTGCTTGGTGCAGGGCTGTGTTCAGACTACAGTTCAAACAATAGTACTTCTAACGGCCTACAGCATTTTCCTGCCTCAGTGAGGAAAGGAGAAAGATAACCCCTAGAGTCCAAAGAAAAGGAGGAATGGGGGGGCAGCAGGCTCAGCTGCTCTGAAGCCTTTCTTCTTCAGAAGGCTCATATCACACAAGGGGGATATGCCACTAGGGAGATAAATTAAAGGACTTACTGTTTCTCATTGACTTTACTCCCATTTCAAGCTATATAAAGACTTCAAGACTTTAAGTACCTATAAGCCACAGGAAAATACTGTAGTACTGTTCTACAGTCTTTATATACTTTGGAGTCAAATTGCCACCATGCCCATTTCCCATACTTATTCCTCAAAGGTTGATTGCAATAATCTTTTTTGTGGATCTGACCCATTATTATGTAGTATCAGTGGAATACCTAATACTAATTTTCAGTTTTCTCTTAAAAACCTACAGGTTACTTTTAAGGTTGATAACAAAAATTTAAAGTCTATCAAGTTATAAGTGGAATTTTATGCTCTGTTGAAATTTCTGTACTTGGATTACCAGTGTAATAGGAGGAAGCTTCCCAGGTAAAGGAAAAGTGAGGAAAAGACCTGAGTGTTAGCAGCTGACCCCTTTCATCAGAATAAAGGAAAGAAGACCTAAAACCTCAGATCATGGCCTCTTTATGTTAATTCTCATTACTTTTCTGATGACAGGGGAACAGAATCTTAACAGTTTAGTCTGAAGGAGGAAAACCTAAATAATGGACATGTAGCCAACCAGCAACACACTGATTCCAGAACACATGGAATCTTCGCATTAATTTTTAAAATGCAGCAGAGGGCACTTGAACATTCTTTCCTAACATCCACAAAGGTTTCCTACATGACGCGAGCTTTTTGGCATACAGTAAACTTATCTGCTGACTTCTGCAGACTGAGTTCTATATAGGTTTTAAGATAATATGATGATGAAATCATGCTTTTTCCCAGCAGAGTAACAACGTGTCAGTGAAAGGAACTGATAGTCACCCCTCACTTTTTTCCATCTACAGACTAAATACAACTTGAAATAAGAGTAAAGGGACACTTTAATAAACTGAAAAATTCCAAACATATAGTAAGGAAAAACATATACATCATGACCATATACTAATGCATACAAATTAAACTAGAAATTAAAAGGAAATAAAATATTTTTTTAAAAGAAAAAAAAAAAAAGGAGAGCTAAAAACAAAAGGGGAGAAAAGCAAGCCAAAAGGTTTCAACTAAAAATGAAAAAATGGTACATCAGGGGAAAAAAAAATGTTTAATTCATCTATAGCAGGATGTTCACTGAGACCATTTTAAACCTTCAGACTGAAAACAAAACTTGGTAATATTTAAATAAAATCCTGTTGATTTAAATCAAAGAAAAATAGGAGACTGCTAAACAGAAAGCCCCAAAGAAATACAATAAATTGAAAGATAATTAAAATAAAAACTGAGAGAAGGAAAAATATTGGAAAGTGAAATGAAAACATCCTGCAGTTGAAACAGGATGGAAAGAAAGCAGCACAAATGGACTTTGATAACTAAAACAAAAGGAGGAACCTTAAGGAAAATACTTTCACTGAAGTATAATGAAAACAAAATGTGCACACAAATTGTTGCATAATGAGAGAGAGAGAAAAAAAATGAAATAACAGTGATGTTCCTCCTGTGCACATGGATCTCCTCATTCCAAAAACATTAAGAGGAATTCGTCATCTCCAAATAAATGAAAGAACGCACAAAACAGGAGTGACAAAAATAATGGTAGCCCTAGTAGCAGCGCCATGACTCATCTGTTATCATCTGGTCAAACATCAGGAAACTTTGTGGTAGTGATACACAAATGTGCACAGTCACTTCCCTGCCATCATGGCAAAGTCTGGAATTTGTTGCAGTAGTATCTCAGTGACCCCTGTAAACACAAGATAATGTAGATCAGCTCCCTTAATTACAAATTTCTGTGCACTCAATTGCTTAACTAATCCTAAAACAGACTACCTAACTTGACTAATCCTAAACCAACCCAGAAATAATTCTGGTTGCAGGTTTGTTTTTTTTTTTTCTTCTTTGCTTGCTGTGTATAATGGGCTTGAAGAAAAATACAATTAATCTTAAAGGTTTACTTGCAGCCTTCACTTTATCTTGCCACCCTTTGTCTACACCTGGACACACAGCTTTGAGCAAATCAGCTCAGTTTCTGTGATTGGCACTAGAATGTATACCACAAATTCATTTCCATGTCTTACATCCTACCACATGTAATACTCATGTGTTAACAGTCCCTTCCCTGCCCCAGTCTTCAGAGATGGAACTACTAAGAATATATATGTAAAGTGTTCTAAAATAAAAAGCCTTTAAAAAAAATCTCCAAAATTGTTTTAAACTTGTGTTGCTTTCAGGGATTTTTTACTCTTGCCTTTGGGGGAATGGAATTAAACAAAATAGTCATGAGCCATGGATGGTGTGAGCTAAATGCCAATCTCACTTACTGCAGTTACCAGCAGGAGATGGTAGATTCACTGTTAATTTGCAGACCTTAAAATAGAAGATATCTTTCTAGAAATGCATGCTTCTGCACAGTCTGAGAAACACTGTAGAGACTATGAATATGAGTCCAATTAGGTGACAGCTACGTTCCCTTCTGACACCGAAAAATACATAATCATATGGACTTGGGGGTTCTGGTGGATGAAAAGATTGACAAGAGCTGGCAGTGCATGCTTGCAGCCCAGAGTGGTCAGCAGGTCAAAGGAGGTAATTGTCACCCTCTGCTTTGCCCTTGTGAAGCCCCACTGGGAGTGCTGCATCCAGCTCTGGGGCCCCCAGCACAAGAAGGACATGGATGTATTAGAATGAGTCCAGAGGAGGGCAACGAGGATGATCGGAGGGCTGGAGCGCCTCTCCTATGAAGAAAGGCTGAGAGAGCTGGGGCTGTTCAGCCTAAAGAAGAAAAGGCACTAGGGAGATTTCATTGCAGCTTTTCATTACTTAAAGGGGGCTTATAAAAAAGATGGAGAGCAACTTCTTACTCAGGCAGATAATGATAGGACAAGGGGGAACAGTATTAAACTAAAAGATGGGAGATTTACATTAGATATTATTAAGAAATTATTTACTACGAGGGTGGTGAGGCACTGGAACAGGTTGCTCAGGGAAACTGTGGATGCCCCATCCCTGGAGGTGTTCAAGATCATGTGGATGGGGCTTTGAGCAACCTAGTCAAGTGGGTGGCAACCCCCCATGGCAGGGGTTAGGAACAAGGTGATCTTTAAGGTCCCTTCCAACCCAAGCCATTCTACGGTTCTATGACTCTAGCTGCTTTTTTTTTTTTCTCTAGTGTTCTGCAAAGATTGAACTGTCTAATCTGTCTTCATAAACAAAAATAAATCTCATATCCATACATCTCCTTTTCCTTCTGACTAAAATAATCTGAAAGACCTTCCCAAAATTGACAGAATAGCTGCATGTCTGACAAGTTGTAACACCAGTGTTAAAAACAGGATTTAAAGAGAAATTATTAGCTTCTGTTCCTCTTTAGGCAAGCTGAAAATAACTACTTGAAAAACAGCTGAGAATTTTGTAAGAACTAATGCGGCACCCAACTGTTTCTGAGAAGTGCTACAGAATGGCTTGCAGGAAAAAGGGAAATTTTTGTTAGGGTGGCAATTAATTACAGAGCATTTAGGCAGACAGGAAAGCTCTAGTGCAACACCTTCTGTCCAGAATGGCATAAATTTCAATGATAACATGAAGTAATAAAGTTGACCTTGTAAGGTACTAACAGAGAGGAGTTGCAAAAAAAGGACTGAAAAAGCTGAAAAGTAATTTCAAATTGAACATCAAAAGGAAAGTTCAGCACCTGCATCAGCCTTGCTGAAAAGTATTAACAATTGGTTCCTATCTGTCTTTACCTGCAGTAGTCTAAATGAACAAGTATTTTCCCAAACTTACATCATGCAAAAACCTAGAGATTTTGGAGATTTTGGAGGAAAAGCTCCAGGGGAACAACACTTGACTTAGCTTAACTACATAATCTAAAATAACAGTCAGGAAAACAAATAGGAAGAAGTAATTCTAGTGAGCAATGTTAGAAGCCCCTATATGATGTTGTAACTGAAATGCACCAAAGACAAGAGAGTGAGTTATTTAGGTCTAGATAAGCCTTTAACATCTGGTATGAAGCCAGGCACCCAGCTAAGGGCTGGGAGGAGTGGCTAAGGAACGATTCCATCAGCAGCGGCAGTGCACTGGTGAAGACTTGCATATCCAGAATAAACTGGCAATTGAACAACATAGAAACACAGAAAAGATTATGAAAGCAAGGCTGAAGACACATAGAGGTTACAAAATTGATTACAGGTGTCCAACTGTCTTTCATGTTGGTGCTCCATCAGGTCAAACAATCTCCTGTAAGAAAAGCTACTAGAGCTAAAAGTACAAACTCTGTTAGAAACAGCCATGAAATCTTAGCAAAGGAGACTTGGTTCTCATCTAGAGAGACTGTATAAAGTTCAATGGCAAACTGACCTTGTGGCAATATAATAAATGATAGTTTTTACAGAATGCTGCCATGAAAATATCGATATTTTTGACCAAAGATACTATATTCTGAATGCATTCACAGAAATGGCACTTTCTTGTAAATCATTTAGATTATGTCAAATTACTTAGCTCTGACATTTATTTCTCCCATACAATGGGAATTGTCTACCAGTACTCAAACCCTGTCTAGCCAGCTGGTTCAAAAGCAGAAACAGTGTCTTGCTAAAACATGTTGATCCTGGTAAGGATCTATTCAACACATCACCATAACAACAGATTTTAAAAGACACACAAAAAGAAATCTTGTTAATGCCAAAACAACCAGAAAAATAAAGCCTGCTTCCTATTCTTGATATGGCAAGTAATAAAAATACCTGTTAGCAATCAAATCAAGCTGACAAAGCAATGTTAAAATGGTTGGAGTAGAGCCAAAAGATCAGAATAGGTATTTAGGACAATATGCACTGCACTGCAAAGGCCACTTCACACCAACACAGGAAGAGACATAAAAAACAGCAAATGAGCATGTTTACTATAAGCTATTAAAAGAGTTGGGAATTAAGTTAAAATATCAAATAAAGATTGACAGACATAAGGGAATGATCCTCTGTCAAAGACATGTATTTCTTCATACATTCAGTCAGTTCTTCAGTCTGAACACTTTCTTACTCACCTGTTCTTAACCAGAACTGCTTGTATGTATTTACGCAGCACCTAACATAATGTAGACTCCCTATACTCTAGCAACTATAACAACATATTACTCTGGCCGGTGGGAGAAGTTAAACAGGGGTCCACAACTGAGATGCCTTAAAGCATGGGTAATTCAAGGATTCCAGACAACTAAATAGTAGCAATAACTTTAACATCTTCTAAAGAGAAAAAATAGTAACCTTTTGAATACGATTTTCAATGCACCTTCTTCCACAATCAAGAAGTAGAAATTGCACAACTATTTTTAAAATATATATACTTGCATAGAATGCAATGTTTCTGAACATTTACAATTCACCAGTCAAGTCTAGTACACACTGTAATTCCACTGGAATGACTAGACCCTAATCCGTCATCTTCATAAATTCCGTCAATCTATGGCATCCAACAGATGCAAGATGTGGTTTTGTACCTGGGAAAGCAGGTTTGCCAAAATATTCTAATATTAATACATGCAAAGCAATATCAGACTATATAAACTTCCCTGCTGAATATTAACTCTGCTCCCAAACTGCTGAGTGTGTAAGAAAACTTTCATATGGGAGAAAGTTGCCAGTTTTTCCTATTGTTATACTTTTCCTTTTAGGATGGAAATGGAGAGCCACAAAAACCTGAAAAATTTGATATTGGAAGTAGTACATAAGTGAATAAAATGCTATTATATGGTTGATTTGCTCACTAAAAAGCACAAGTTAAATTTATTTTTTTCAGTTTAGAGATGTATTTTTTCAGTTATATTGTGTCTTTCCAGAGGGAAAAAAAAAAAATCCAATTCATGCAAGTTTTGCAAAAACACAATACATCTTCACTTAAGCACTGTAAATGAGAGTTAGTAGGGGTTTTGGACTCACTCACTTCCTAAAATGGGCAAAAAGAATACATGATAAAGCAAAATGTCATGCAAGAAACTGTGTGAACTGGAGATTTTGCTTTGCTTCCTTAATCAATCAGTGCAATAGCTTACACAGTTTCTAATGATTTGTGACTGTACAAGGGTATTGAGTTAATACAGGCCTGTGAGGTCTCAGTACATTGATAGTGTTATTAGTGAAAAACGTGGAAATAAGGGCTACCTCCTTCGTCAGATGGCCTTGTTATCTCACTGCAGTATGAAAAGGTAGGGTTCGTGTCAGAACCATCTGATTTATAATCTCCCAAACTTGTAGAATGCAAGTACTGCTTACTGTAACGGCTTGCTCTTTCTACAAAAGTAGAAAGAAATAGAATCACAGTAAATATATGACTGAAATGAAAAGCAAAACAATAAAAATCACAACCAGTAACATTGATATTCATACACTGATAGTGTTTAAATTAGAGAAAAATGAATCATGCACAACTTTATATCCATTTTTGAACGCTATTAGTTCAGAAAGTTGCTTCAAAATCAAACAACTAAGATTGTTCTCTGCTTTAAAAGAATAGCAGAAATGGAAGGATATTAAAAAAAAGGGAGACAGAGAGAGAGATAAGATGACATATATGAAAATTTCCAGTGGAAAATCAAAATGTCCCTTTCTTTCAGCATGCATACAAGTGCACGTAGAAGTACTGCTGTAGGACATTCAAAATAATATTTAAGATTCCACCTCCAGTACCAAAGAAAATACACACGCAAAATTAAGCATTCAAAATAAATACATCTGGGGGAAAAAATCTTGTTGAGCCAAAACATTGCTGCATATCATTACATTAACTTCCCTCCTTTTCCATCTATCCTTATATTATTAACAAAAATAAATGATTATCCTTGGAATGGTAAACACTAACATAAGGCATAATATCATGTGCCATATAAGCAAAATGTGCACAGGAAAAAAAATCAATTTCATAAATATGTCACCTATATCTCTGAAATTTTAGTAAGGTCTAGCTATTTTAAAATCCTACTCATAATGAGGACAAAGAAGGTCAATGCTTTCTAAGTGACTATTTCTAAGTGGTATGAGTAATTGTTGTTTAGCATAAGATTTCTTTCACTATTTCTTATCTGCACGTGATAACAGCTTGAGTTCCTATAAAACACTGCTATAAAACTGTCGTATACATACATATATATGAAAACAAAACATACATATAAAATATATGGCTGGCATATTGACCAGAAAATTTACTGTATCAAATTTGTTCATAAACAAAGAAAAAGCTGATTTGGTGAAAAGTCAGGATATAAGCAATACCAGAAAGCATATGCAGACTCCTAGACTGAATATTGTCCTCCAGAGGATCAATGTCGAAGATGGAGCCAGGATCTGTGCGCCAAACTTTAAGATCTTTCCCCAAAGCATAGAAATTATAAGACAAACAAACAACAAAGGAAGTAAAAGTATGAAAGCAGTGAGTTTTAACAATTAGTGACTAATTTACTACTTTCCTTCATCTAGAAATTAACTAAAAGATCTAAATATTCACCTGAAAGGACTACAAAACATAAATTTCCATCTTAAAATACTTGGTGCATCCATTTTAAAGTGCTGACATTGTTTTAAGGAGACTTTTTTTCCTCAATGTTTGTTTTCCTTTTCTAAAGATGATTATAGTATTTTCTTAGGTCTAAATAAATGGAAACAAGTTAAATATCACATACTAGCAATCTTTTCCACAGCAGAACCAGAATCATCAGAGCTATGTGATTTCCCCAGCCCACTAACAGCATCCTTCGTCCATGTCTACTGACATTTGTAATACAAACCTACAAGCCTAAGGCCTCTTGCAT
Source organism: Cygnus olor (assembly GCF_009769625.2). Taxonomy (NCBI): domain Eukaryota; kingdom Metazoa; phylum Chordata; class Aves; order Anseriformes; family Anatidae; genus Cygnus; species Cygnus olor. The sequence goes on along the minus strand of NC_049170.1, from coordinate 20,303,239 downwards.
ACAGCAGAGATCAAGTCAGCCGACTAAGCAGAATTATGGGCATAGTTCATCTCATCCAAAATAAACATCTAAAATTTGCTCAATTCATTTAAGCTCAAAAGGTTTGTTGTTGTTGTTGTTTCGTCTTTCCTTATCAATACAAAAAAAGAAATGAACCAAGGTGACAAATTCATCTGTAGAAATCTACACTTTAGACATCTATAGTTGGGTAAGATGAAGCCCACTGTTGATCTTAACTAGTAATTCTCTTTGTCTTCCAAATATTCTCTGTTTCCTGGGACACAGACTTAATGTTGATCCACTATCTCAGTATTGAAAAGCATTTTTCGAATTCATTCAATTCAATAACAGTCATAATTATAAGACCTTCAGCTTTAATTCACACAAATAAATTATTAACATATCTTGAATCCACACCTGAACTGGATATTGAAAGAAATGGAGTCCATAAGAAATAAATAATTTCACATCCAAGCTCTACTTATAAACACAGCATAAAGTTGAACACAGATTCAACTATGGTTTTAATAAGCTTTTAACAAACAATTAGTGTTGTACAAGCTAAGAGGAAGCTTATAACAAATGCATAATCAGCTACAGTGTGACTTTTTGATCTACTCAATACAATCTGTAATATACACAATTCATAACCGCTCTGCCTAAAAATATAATAATCATTTAATCACTCGAAACAAGTTTAAAATAAAATCTTGATGTAAAGTGCAATCAATTAAAGCATAAATAAATCAAATCACACCTTTTTATTATTGGTTTGCATCTCAGGCATACCTGTCTTCAAGATTTACTCAATGCAATGGAAGTGTGAAAAATAATCGTCTTCCCAGCTTGGTCCTTTTGCTGGTTTGAGTGGTACAAAGCTAAATAATGGGTTGGTAGGTAAAGCAGGACTATGGGGACCCCAAATATGTCGTGTTTCAAATGATTAATATCTTAGAGGCAATGGAAGGAACAGTCAGAGGAAATAAATCCCATGGCTTTAGAGCAGATTCAATGTATGAGCATTATGTGTTATCTATTGCAACTCCTGCAAGGTGAAGCATAGTGCTAACTCTGTCTTGACAAGATGAATAAAAGCCAATGTACAATCTTTTGATAAACTATGTGTTAGTCCTAATGATGATAAATTATGCTCTGACAGGCGCAAGAGGGGTGGGAGGAACTGGTGAGTGCAAAGCTTTTCCTGTTTGATCATGTCTTGGTAAGTAAAAGCTTAATAAGTATGACATCACGGCAGCATCAGTGCAGCAGCCGTTGATTTTATCTGTCTTTGTAAATCTGAAATAACATAGATAAAATCAGAACCTTGGTAATTTATAGAACTTATCAGTTTTAACATCCTGGTAACTTATGCCAGTTTAAAATATCCTTAAACTCACATGAAAATCATGAAGCCTCTTTTGTCACAGATTCAAAGCTCAGATAGATTAATATATCTTGATGACTTTAGAATGGCTTTAGCATGGTTAAAACTAGTGCGTATTTTCCAGAGCACAAACATTAATTTTAACAATCAAGCAAATCAAGCATTTGAAAAAAGTTGTTACAGCGTCACTGATAATACTTTAAAAGAATAGCCAGATGGATTCTAACACAGAAATACTTCTCCTAACTGGATGAACTTTTATCACCTAAGAAAAAAATCAAGAGAGTCATAGTTGTTGGTTTTTTTTCAGTGAGCAGTTGTTTTTTTCCGGCTGCCAAGGAAATTCCATGAACAGGGAGCTCACTGCTTCTTTTTAAACGAGAAGATATTATAACTGCTGTTCACTCTGAAAAAGCATTAGGTAAACTATCACTGGATATTAGGCTCTCAGGTTTGTCATGGCCTATTTCCTTTAAATAATTGCACTATTTTTGCTGTTTGGCGGGTACAGGGAACTAAGAATTTCTCTGTGTTTTGATACTCTTTAGTTGATACAGAGTACTAAAAAATAGTAATATTTCAGTCACATAGCTCAAGAATTTCTCAGGGAAGTTCTTAATCCTAATCAGTTTGAACTAGCAAGCCTTCAGTTATTGAAAACAGGGCTGCACTCATGATTTCCACCTAGGGCTACTGTACAAATGCAGTGCAGCATAGTCTAGGGAGTTTGAAGCATGCACCAAACTGTACATTAAAGTGCAATTTTACAGGAGCTTTTCTTTGGCTGTACCACCTCTAGCTATGGAAGTGACACATTTGATCCAGTGCTTGGGTCTGTACAGACAATGATTTAACTGAACAAAGTGTTGCCCTAGATCCAGAGTATGTGGACCTCTAAGATTTGCATGGTCTTAAAAACATCAGTAGCTTCCCTGGACAGGGCTCTCTAAACCCCTACTTTTGAAAAATTCCCTCTGATGGAAGGCTGGAGCTACAGGCATATAAAAGTGGCCATACAACAGGAAAGAAATACACTTCTCAAAATAGTGGAAACTCGTTTTGAGACTTTAAGGAAAAAGCTGAAGAAGTATCCATCAGGAATTAGAACAGATAGTTAACCTTATTTTAGGCAGGAGGATGGACTGTATGACCTACCAATTACTCTATTTCACCTGTAGTTTCTGTTACTTTCTGAGAGGTAGACTTAAAGTCAATCGTTGTTATTACGTATGAAGGATTTTAGAGTGCTACTTCAGGATGATTTTCCCTGTGCAGACACTCAGTTGTCAATACTGTTGTAAAGCACAGAAAAACACACCAAAAGAAAAATGTGTAAAAATAAATGTTAGGTTGACATTTCATTCACCATAGCAGGCTTGCTTACTTTTAAAAGAATTCAAATATGCATTTTCATTTTGAACTATTGTTTGTTATGAATACCTCAGATGACACCTTCCCACAATTATTTGTCTCCTAATACAAAAGTAGTCTGTATTCTAGCTTCATACATCTGGTCTTATCTTGGATCATCTTTTAGAGCATCACTTCTGAATGCTATGGTGTTTGGCTCACCAGAGATCTATCAAGTTATTGATGAGTTACGTCTTGTGCTACTTTGAAAGCTGTATGTAATTCCAAAACACGAGGTACATGGGCCATGTATAGCTCTAGAGAAATAGCTGACCAGTGTAGGGGGAAATCCGAACTGGTCTGCAACATCAAGACCTTGCAGAACCACCAATTTAACAATCTCTCTTCTACACAAAATAAAGATCAAAGCAGATATCTTGACTTTTATTGAAAAGTCACTGTTGAAAAGTAAAGCAACAGTAATGAATATCCATATTTCACACGCAAAATAAATAAATAAATAAATAGATCAAAGTATACCTATCATTCATTCCCATTCATTCCCATCTACTTCCCTAGAAGCTGGCATTGAACCAGTAGTTCAATACAAGTTTCACACTGATAAAAGAGTGAAAATGAAATTTGGGAGTATTTTTTTCTTGGATATAATGGAGAACAGTAGTGAAGGCTTTCCCACAGTGTTTCGGATAGCAACATTATTTAACAACTTACCAACAATTATTCCAGGTCTTCTATCCATTTCAACTATATGTGGGTGCACACCCTTATATGCTGCATCACTCACAACTTGGGTGTTTTTCCGCACCCGCTCTGTTACAGGATCATCTACCACTGGGGTGAAGCCTCTGCCTTTTGTCTTCTCAAAATCTTCATGGTATTTTACCTAGGAAAATAAAATAAGAATTACATTATTCCCCAGGCTGCAATTGACAGCAAATGGTTAGTCTGTGCAAGAATGCATAACTGTTTGCTTTAAGCACTTATATTCTTTGGGTTTTGCACCATAATAGAATTGCTATACAGGATATGAGGTAGAAGAGACTCAGCAGGCCATCCAGCTTGTCTCCCTGACCTGATTTCTTGATATTTTATTATCATTTTTGCATTTGTTTTACATTGCCACTGAATTAGACATTTACTCAAGGAGCAAAGTATCATCTTACAGTAACATAAATCATTGAGTATAACAGGAAAAGCCCTCAGGAGGTCATCTGATCCATCCCCTTCTCTGAGATAGGACATCTCTCTGGTGATGTAGACAACTACATCTGTCAGTAAAAATGTTCCAGCAGTATAGTTCTTAAGAACTCAAGTATTTTCATTCACTGCAAATTTTGATGCTATGCACAGATTCATAAAAAAGGTACTCAGGTACTTTTTTGTCCTTTTATTTTATCATATGCCAGTTGGCTTTAAACAAAGGTTTTTAGGAATAAAAATTGCACTTATTCTAAGCAGCCTGCTTTCAAAAAATAAAAAGAAAGAAAGAAAAAAAAAGAAAAACAAAGACGTTAGGGTATAGTGTTATATAACCAAGTGTTGGAACAAAACCAGTATTAGTAAGAGTTATAAAGGTAGTACCCCCAATTATGCATATTTACTTTTTTAGTCTTAATCATCAAAGATTTAAAATTGACAAACATTCTCACACAAGCAGATGCACACAAAACTCATTCCAAGAACAAAAGTCACGCAGAAACTAGGAACGTGCACAGGCACATGGTGAAGTGTGTCACCTAATCCAGTCAAACTGTGTGATGCTCAAATGAGTTTGTTTTTTAAAGAAACAAAAACAACAACAACAACAACAGAACAGACATTTAACTGTTAGAAAACTGTTTATTAGTATTTTGAAAATGTTCATTACAGTCATATGCAGTTAGCAAACACTCCCTCAACAGGCATAAGAAGAAAATATTCTTTCCATACTTGAGCAGAGAGTTTCATTAGTTACCTATATTAATGGAAGGCAAAATCCAGTGGAAGTCGTGCCATTCCTTAGTATATATATTCTAGTTATAAGAAGAAGGTACCCTACCATTGAGATGTTGTTTTGTGTTTCTTTGACATGCCTTAGCTCAGGTGTGTCTAGAATCACACTACGTCTACCTTTCATCTGCCTCTGATCACTGCTGTACTTCACCTGCAAAACAGCAACAACAGCATACATGAAGGTTTTGTTTACAGTAGAAGGTATGGTGAGAACCACACTATGCAAAAGCATCTTTTCCAAATCATAATGCCCAGAATTCTTCTGTTTTCTTTCTTTACACTCATTTTCTAGTGACCTTATTTCAGAGGGACGATACAGATGGGCTACTGTATTGATAAGGCCAAAGGACATGTTTATTCCATCAATCAGTCAAAAAAATCATCGTTACCCGAAAGCTGAAACACTTGACTGTTTTAAGGCTGGTAAGTGAAATAACTCATTTATCAACAATTAACTGGTTATTAGTTAGGGTCAACATAATAATAAAATACCACTGTGACTTCTCTTGGACATCTTTAAAACATATTTTTGTGGCTGATGACAACACAGACAGACACAGATTCTGTCCTCAGTCTGCTTCCAGGTTGGGATTAGCGTAAGAACCCCTAGGACCCTAGGGAATTCAACTGTTATGAGCAGGGTACTGCTTTGGCAGCCTTCTTATTTCTGTTTGGAAGCTGGCTTTTGCTAGTAGCACAAAAACAACGTCTGGGACAAATCTGAATGTGCTATATTGTTTTCAATGAGAATATTTGGACTCTGTTTTGTGCAGCAGTAAGTACAAAACCTCCTATGTCACATTTCTCTTAATTAGCTTCTTCTGTGGCATTTTACAGACTTGTACTAGAAGTATAGAAGCAAGGTTAATTACTGGGGGGGGGAGGGACGACTTAAATTTGTAAACCATAAAAAGTAGTTGGTTCTACTTGCTCAGAAGAATACACCTTTGCATTTTCTTCTGGCTCAGTGTGAATCTTACAGTATAAACTTCATTGTCTTTTTGTGTCATTGTTTAATTAACAGTCTCTTTTAGCTCCTACTTTGTACTTGTAACCTGTGTATTGAACGTTAGTAAATATTTTAGATTTACATACACATTCACAGTCAAACTATTACTCCTGAAATCAGTTGTGCAAATCTATTTCAATGCGCATTTGTTATGAGAAAAACCAAGTAAATTTTCAAAATTTAATGAATATATTAGTGAGTACATTGGTACCAGATCCTCATAAAAAAAAAAATTCAGATTGCCTAACTCCCCCCTTAAAATTACATATCAGCTAAGCACAGCACACCTTTGAAAATATGAGCCTTGGAGTAATGCACGGAGAAACAGATATACATAGTACTGCACATTCTTAAAAGCCGTAATTAAACAATTAATTTTCTCAGTAAATATATGCAGTTTTTGAATGCTTTGTACAGCATTCTCTGGACAGAACAATTACAGCCAACATAGTTTATTTTTTTCAGCTACTGGTCATTAACATAGGTGAGTATTTATTCCTGTAAATCTTGAGAAACAAAGTGAAGCAGTCAATTGGAAAAAAAGCTTAATTTTAAGAAACGAAATTTTTATTTAAATTGTACAGTGGTTGGGAAGTTTCCCTCTTATTTTTAACAATGTACCTCAAAACTAACTGACAATTTACTAATTGGTAAACATGCATGAGCATTTTAAGAACATACTTATGACATATGTAGTTACTTAGAAGTCCAGATTCTTTGTCCTTAAACAAATCCTTTGATAAACAAGAGCTACTTTATTCTTCACCCACACAGTCAGTTCTAAAGTATTCACTACTATTCATTCTCTTCTGCCACCTTGAGACAGTGGTTCTGCATGGAAGCCTGTTCTACTTATCATCTGTAGGGGTTTCGCCACTGATGTTTCAGTGTTGAGAACACAGACTGTAACAGAACTAGTCTGGTCCTTTACTTCACTGTGCTGCTTTGACTTCTTCCTTGCTCCTTAGTAGTACTGCCTTCTGCTCCTTACACTACTGTGTGACAATGAATGTGCCTCTCCCCCCCATGCCTCCAAAGGCAAGTATTATCAAAAAAAAAGCCAAGATTAATATAGTATCTTACCCTTCTGTGATTAATAATAGGATCTATTTAGGACTACTCTGCTCTTAATTAGGTGGCATGTTCCAGAGTGGAATGGATATGCTTCCATGCTCTGAATCACACACACACACAAAAAAAAATCTGCACTAAAGTTAAAATCTCATTTCCTTTGCCCTTTCCCATAATTTACTCCTAAAATCTAGCAACTGAAACTTGGTAACAAGAGACAAAGGTTCTTGAACTGACCTCTTACATTTTTTTGTAAGAATAACCACAAGTCTGAATATTTTTGTTGCCCATATGTGCAGTCATGTATTCAAAGGACAAAAAAAAATCATTCAGAGGATGATGCAGTTGGATTCATTTGACACATCAAATCTAAATGGGAAAACATATCCTTGTTATATTCCTACAGTGACAGAAAATATAAATGACAAAAAGATTCAAACAACTTGCCGAGCTGATATTGTCTTGATTCTTCTTGACTCTCTCTATCTCAGGAGTGACACTCACAGCAGTAGCTTTGCCAGGCTGCTCTCTGTAGTGAACCTATTATTTAACAGGATAAAATGGTACATACTATGCCAGCTAAAGTAGTATCACATTGTATTGCATTAAAATGTATGATTCAAAAGGTCACCCAGGAAACAAATGAAAAGCTAAAATGCATTTGAAGTTTATTAAAGCTTATAAAACTTGATTTTTGAAGCATAAACTTGAATTCTTTCTGTAAAGTCCTCTTATTAATGCATATGTGTGAATATATACACACACATGCACACAACATCTTGACATTTACTACACAGGTCTTTGGCAGTACAGAGAAATATCTTATATTCAGAATGGGGTAAACTATAAATAAGGGAAGCAGAGCAAATGAAAAAAATGAATTTCAGCAATGCCCACTGTAAATGCTTATTTCTACACACATACACAAATTCCGTAAGAATAACATCTACATTCTAATTTGTATACTTTGTATATTCAAATGTGATTAAACACAGTGGGTGCAATAGATCTGGACTGTAAACTGATTCCAACCATCTGTATTTCACCGTGTGTTTATTTAAATGTACTTTTCAGCTTAGGAATATCTATCCCCTCTATCACTTCTTAACAAATTACACTAGTAGCAATGATGCATTAAACGAATGGACACTCAAGACAGATCAGTATCTATAGAGGATAGATGTGGCATCGACAGACCAATCAGTCTGTTAATCTTGGCCCCAAATACAGGGAAGTCTAATATGGTGCATATTTAGTAAATAATCAGAGATTCTTGGATGATTTATGCCAATCAACAGTTTTATGAAGAAAAAGTGTTTCCATAAAAATCTCTTTTTTGTGTGTGTTTGTGCATGTGTTTGTGAGTGAGTTCTTGCTTTTGTGTGGTAAGAATAACTGAGCTGATACATTATGCTAATAATTCTGCAGTGCACTGTGGCATTAACAATGTCCAAGCAATTGTCTTCCCACACAACACATCAACTGTCCACATCAACATATTCCAGCTGAAAAATCAGTGTCTTATAAAAGTGATGGTAAACTACCAAATGGATTAAAACTTACAAACTGACATTTGCAAAGGTATAATGATCACTTGGTAAAACAGGTTTGTTTGAACAGTGTGCATTTTAGGGGAACTAGATGCATCAACAGCAACCTGTAAATAAATAGCACACACTTAATTTAGAGGGACACTATTTTGAAAATTGTAACTCAGAATTAATTTGGGGAACATGGGTGAAAACATCCTAGGGAAACACTGTAGCTATTTGTGGACCCATGAAATATGGATGTCAACAGAAGTCCCAGCAAGGAGAAAGACTCAGTAACAAGGTACAACTTCAACAATGCAAGAAGGCAACACTGAATTCCAAAATTCCTTACCTTCTTCCACATGCTCCTACCAACAGCATGACTTTCTAATGATTATTTCAGCCGTTAAATAAACTCTGATAGGAAAGTTACTGAGGAGCCAGAAAGAGAGGCAAGAGAGCTGGAGTTTGAGTCCAACTGCAGCCTTTTTTTTATTTATTTATTTTAATTAAAGGAAAAAAAAAAAAAAAAAGGAAAGCCAGAAAAAAAGATACTGTTTAAAAAATGTATATATAAAAAAATAAGTTAAGGTTTCCTGCAAATATCCAAGACAGAGAATAAAGTTTCAAAAAATTGCAGCCATTTATTTAATTGAGTATGCGCTGCTTTATGTGCCATTTTCTGAACCAAGCAATGGCTTTTCTAATTGCTTCCTAAAAGAGAGTTTTCAGGTAATTCCATTTAGTTAAGCCCATGCCTAACTAAAGAAAGGGCACAGGCAGAACTTCTTACTCATCGTCTGCACTCAGCATTTATACAAAAGATTAAATAAGAGTAACTTCCCATGCTGACATTCTCTTGATTCCTCTTGACTCTTTCAATCTCCGGGGTGACACTCACAGGTGTAGCCTTGCAGAGCTGTTCTTTGTACTGAACCTAGTGAACATGGCATAAGATATTACGCAGAGACTTCCAAGTAACAGAAATACAGCAGTGTGTTAGAAATCAAAGAGCACACTGCATTTTGCTGGAAAATATTATTCCTTAGTAAACACACTCATCTTTCTTCATGACACTTAGTATTCAACCTCTCTTGCAGTTCCTCTATTTCAGAGGTAAACAACTTATACTTCAGCAGGAATACTTCATTCTCAATGATGTTAATCAAAGTGCAAGGCTAAAGAGTTATCTTCTTACCATTAGTTGATTAGTCTTTGTGAGCAAACAGGAACTAGCACAAACATCACAGATATATTCACAGAGGCACAAACACATTTAACACAGCAAAGACTGCAAGCAATGAAAATGGGGCACACATTGCTTATATTCTTCTGGTTTTCCTTGACTCTTCTTAGTTCAGGTGGATCAGAAATAGTTGTTGCATGCTGAATTTCTTCTTTGTATTTAATCTGCACAATAAATATTATAAAATATTAGCAACTCAAAGATATAGACAAGTACTCAACCACAACACAAGTTTTATAATCTGTCCCTTGCACGTACCACACAGCTAGACCAGACCTACCAACACTACTGACCTGAACAGGAATATTTAATTTCTGACACAGACTACCAGGGTCTCATCAGACGATTCTTATTTGATAAGATGCAGCACAGAGTGCATATAAAAAGCTTTGTATCCTAAAACTGTTACAGCATAAACTTATATCACATCAGATTGTAGCTATGTTTATAATTGATGCTGCATATACTGCTTGGAGATCTGCATCACTCTGACAATGACTTGGCCTTGTATTGTCTTACATAGGAATCTATTAGTCCATTACAGAAACCAAACATTTCACAAATGTGTCCTCACAAGGGTGGATGGCCTTGAAGTCCGGTTGAAGTTCTCTGAAAACATACACGGACACGTTATGAAGAATGCAGATGTTTGGATGGATGATACCTTTGAAGATGCTGTCATATTTACTGATGTTTTGCCACATCTACTCTGAACAGCAGTATGTTTGGATATGTTAGACTCCATAGTTTGAAAGACACACAGAACTAGAAAAATTTCTTCAATTATACTCTATATGTACCAAAGTTTGAATTCAATCTGGTGAGAAAGAGTTGTGAGGTAGGTGTACGTGGTACTAAAAAGAAAGATGTCATGTCTTCTGGTTTTCTATATGCTATCCAAGAGGGTCATCTTGGACAAATTAGTGCAGTGTCTTTTTCTTAGTCTGTTACTAAATACCTATCCAGTATTCAGTACCACTGTGGACACCATCATTAAAGAAATGGAAAATATTTTGACTAATGGAAAATACTTGAACATTTTGTATCACAGACACATGCTGACAGCAAGGAAGTAATGAGTCTAAACTACCCTGGGTTCAGTTTAACCTCTGGAAGGATGCACCCATGCACAGGAGCACACCATTCTGCCCATCCTTCACCACCTTTGGCCTCTCCATTTTGTCTGTGGCCAAGCCCTTCTATACTTTCAGTTCCTCACCCCTGGTCTTTTTGTGTTTGTTTGCTTTTTTTCCCCAAATCCATTGTACCAAATGTCACTTGCTAATTTTCAACTCTCTGCTCCAAGGCATGGTACTGCTGGAGGAAGCCAATTTATTATTTTTTTTTAAACATGGACAAAATAACTTGTTTTTCTCTGGGGTCATTCTTGGAAGCCACTTTGGCTGAAATTTATAAATAAATTATTAAATAAATAAAACAAAAACAGCCCAAAGCACAGACCAGAAATGGAAAATTTCAGTCCAGACGGTTAAGGACTGTCAGAAGTATTAAACTACTGAAAACAGGGTCTTTTAATAGAGACTATTAGGTAAGCTTAAAAATTGGCAGTGTTAGTCCTTAAATGCTTCAACTGCTTGAGTTTTAGTCAGGCTCCAACCTTTTTGGTGCTGAGTGACATATCACAGGAGTTTCCTCATGGATTTCACACAAGCAAAGACACAATTACAATCTTTCCCCCAAAACCTTCTTTCTAGTGCTGTGTCCAGACCTTCCTGTTCCTCAGTATAAAGAAGATTTTTTTTTTTAAAACCTCTTAGTTATTTGTAGCTTCTTGGTTCAAATTCAGTTATTGTCCATGGGTGTGATGCTTGCTTGTAAAGTTTTGTGAGATCTTCACTCCAACTATTTTGGAGGCTGACCCATCCTACCTACTCTTCACAACAGGTGAGATTAGATCAGCTATGTTGGCTGCCACCACCTTGTTTTTTAGGATGTGAAAACAGACTATTCTGAGATTTGTCTCCAATAGATGTAACCTTGAAAAATTTGATCGCTTTCAGAACATGATGCAATGGACTTTTTTTTTGCATGGTTTGATTGCAGGGTGACTGTTATTTTGGTCTGGTTTTTCTGATTTACTTGGGGTTTTTTGCACTGCTGATATACATCAAATTACACAAAGTTTCATCTAGCACAACAGTTTTAAAGCTGTCCTAAGTCCTTCTGGCTAAATTCAAAGATATGTGTAAGATGTTCAAATCTAATAGAGTGTAAATTGGTGTAATTTACCAATTACTTCCTTTGGGGCTCCTGTAAATTACACCATACAATAATTTCCCTCTTAGTGACAAATACTTTAAAAGTTTTTTTCACATTGCCTTCAAATTTGGCATTCTACCCTTTTAATAATTACTGTACAAGACTTAAGTAATCATAAGCAAACTACATGCAATAAAATACATTTTGTAAAATATTAGCTCTTCACATAGGGTAAAGGCCATGGTATTAAACCACTAGGCTACCACTACAACCACTAACATATTTTATGTTTCTCTTGATATACTTCTGTTTAAGTGTGTTTACTAGCATACTGATCCATCTTTCATATTCCTCTCATCACCATTGTTTAGGATTTCTAAAACAGCAGGAGCACTGCATACTATTTTTCCATTTCACTTTGAAGGGTACTGAGTAAAAAACATTAGAGTAAGATTACCCCTAATAAGCCTCTGTCTGCGTGAATGTGCGTGTGTGTGACTACTCTCAAAATATATGGCTGAGGTAACTGGAAAGGAGGTTTCTGTTTCTAGAACACCATTTCAAATCTGGCAGAAGGGGAAGGGGAAGGGGGAAAAAGGAAAGGGAAAAAAATAAAGGGCAAAGGGGAGGTGGGAAAGGGGAGGAGGGGAAAGAAAAGAAACACATTTGCAGAAGAAAAATAAGAACAAAAGCACCATCATTAAAAAGAAAATAAACAAACACAACCAACAGCTTCACAACCAGAAAAACTATTTCAAGATATGATATCTTGCACTGAATCCGTAAATTGCACAGTGACTTAAAATAAAAAATAAAAAATGAAAAGTGATTGAGCAGAGAAAAATTCCAGGGAAAATATTATTTTTCAAAATCTTATCAAAACTCCCTACCTGGCCTTACTTTGTTGGGAAATGCAGTATTTAACAAGGAAATTATACTAAAATAGGTGTACCAAGTCCTTAATTTGGATTTCAGATAATATTTAAACACTATCTAGTGTCATTTGTATGTGTTACTTTCAAACTCTTTTTTTTAAATTTTATAATGATCAGAAACATCATAACAGAAACAACAGACTCCATAACAAAACTGAACAATGCCATTATGACTGTTTTCTTGCTCAACAGTTACTTTTCCTTTTTCCCCCAAGCTTTGCCATGTATTTGCCATGTTACCAAAAGAACGTGTCCTACTTGTTGAAAACTCTCATTTCGATATTTTACTTTTAGTTGACCACTAAAGTGCCAGAAACATTGGTCATCCACAGACAAGCAATACTATTTCAGAACTGGTTTCTTCAGGTCCACAGATCAACCTATCATCAGCACATATAGAGGCATAGACACTCCACCTTCTCATGTAGCTTGATTCTGGACATCCATTTTTCTCCTGAAGTGCAAATTGTAACAAATGCTGTGTAATATATGCAGATTACAGCAACTTTAAAGATTTTCTTTTTGTCATACAATATTTTTCTAAATTGCAAATTATGACTGCAGCTCAGTCTGTCATATCAGGAAATATATTTCATGTTTCTCACTCTTGAAAAACAAAATTCTTTCCTCAAATATTTAGATAAAAGTTTTTTTCCTATATTTTATCATGTTTCAGTTTGAAACTCTACCTTTGGACTCAGAAGAACACCACTAGAATGGAGCTTTATATCCAAAATCCAGTGGAGTAGTATTTGAATGAGATGTGTAATATTAAGATGTAGAATTTTTAGTAAACAAAAGGATTTTAAAAAAAAAAAAAAAAACAAGAACGACCATTTACTCATGTAAGAATAATTAATGTTAATAGCACTTACCGAACTAATATTCTGTTGATTTTTCTTTACTCTTTCAATCTCTGGAGTCTCTTTTACAGCTGTGCCAGCTCCTACTTCCTTCTTATAAAACACCTTCATTTCCCCAAAAGAAAAAGTAATTATAAGACTGTTAGCATTGCAAGTAGAAGTTCTCATAAAAGGGCTGGGCAATTTTCCAAGTTTCAAATTGATCTGACTATAAATCTTGCCAAGAAAGCAAATACTTTAATTTTTCATAAATCAGACCAATTATCAATAACTGTAATAACGTTGTTTGTTTTCAACTGTAAACCAGACAATCTATTATCATCCTTTAGAATGACCTCAGATATTTGTAAGTATTTGTAATGATAGCTTTATCTTTGGAAATAATATTAAAATTTAGATCATAATCTATAAACATTTAAAAATGCAACTTTATGCTTGAGTAATCTCACTGATTTCAATTTAATTGAACGTGCATGTACATGCAAGATTTGAATTGCTTTTAATCTTCAGATCTTAAAATGCTCTGAGATGTGAATAGATAAAATTATTTATAATTTAACAAACTAGAAAATTGACATATTCATGATTAAATAACCAGAAGAGCCAGAGCTGTAATCCAAGTCATGCAATTTTTAACTTCTGGTTTCAAGCCAGAAAGCTGAGGACTGCATCTACAAACAAAGCTCACTTCTGAAAAGAAACACATTTCTAGATCTCTATTTCAATTGTTTCAATAAAGGATAAAATACAAAGCACAACAGTAGAATAAATCATTCAGAGTTACTGAAAGAGACAGTAAATAACTGCTCCACAAATTCCAAATGTGGCTGTAATTTAAATAACCATGAAGCACCAGTTCAAAATGCAAAACTCGTAAAGTTTTATTTGTATTACCAGGCTGGTAATTTAAAAACAAGTCTATCCTGGAGTTTATAAAAAAAAAAAAAAAAAACTTTACAATATATTATTTCTGCTTTTCTTAAACAAAGATTTATTTAACTACTTTTTAAATTCTATTTCTCTCAAACCTTAAACAATAAAACATAATTTCTCTTACTTCCTTGAAGACCTGTGTAAACTAGGGTGACCAGTATTGCCAAGTGTTCTAGAGGAGAGTGAATTATTTATGTACATAAGTATTTTTTCAAATATTCAGAAAACCTTTAACAATTTAGAATTCTGTTTCACCATGTGAGAACAGAGACAGCTTATGAGTAAGAACTTGAAAATTCTTCTGCACAAACATGTCAGTAGAAGGTAGAAAGATTTACAAAGTGGACTGACCTAAAATACACTTTTCTATGTTACCAAGAAGGGAGTGGTAAAAAATACTGGAGCAAGGAATTTTTCTATGAAAGAGAAGACTGTGGAGTAAAAACCCTATTGTAAATCATCTGCCAAATGAGCTAGTGAGCTAAAAGCAGCACTGATCTTATCTGCAGAGCTAGCCACTTTTTTTGTCCCATAAGGCAGAAAAATACTTGAGACGAAATCCAAAATCAAAAGCCTATTAAGGGTCATTAATTTCTTCTATATGAGGACTGCTTCCTCGAGTTAGTAAAAAGTAACTTACCTTCATAATCTAAATTGCACAGGGTGCTGAAAGATTGGAATGAAGAGAAAGAAAAGAAATGATCATTCAATCTCACCTATGAACTGCTTTCCTACATTTGGAGGATCCACTTCAGATATAGAAAAATGGTGATCACAAAATAAACTCAACCAACCTCAAAGACGTAATTTTTTTTGTTTTATGTTATAAAGAATGCTAACAAGGAGGGTAATTGTCAGTGTTGGCACTGAAAGCTCAGACTGGCCTACAGAGCTCCAAGGGATTCAGATACATCAGATGCTTGTCAAGGCTTAAGTAAGTAGTGGAAGGTTTTTATATGCCTGGTATCTATCAGTTAGTGAGTCCACCCTGCTTAGACCCATTGAGGACTCCACCAAAAGCTATTAAAAACTGGAGCAGAGAGGAAAGCAGAACAGTAGATACTAGCTGGGATCCCTTCCATTACATAGAGTGTCGGTGTAGCATGTTAGGATGCCAGTGACAGGAGATATGGTGACAACCACCTTCACACTATGCAGCTGAGCTCCATTCAAAACCAAGAGGCAACAAACTACAAGAAACAAAACTGGGGCCAATGGGCCTGTCAACAGCTTGTATTAGGAAGACGTAGCTTTCAGCTGCTCTCATCTGATGGAAGGAAAAGAGCAGGTAATGGCTGGAAGATGTTACAGGAGAGGTAGAGCAGCCTAGAGCAGCCTCAGAGACTTCTCTCCCTGCAGGCTCTTAGTGAAGCTGCAGTGAGAACTCCAGGTAAAATAACTCTGAGGAAAAGGAATGGACCTTGTACTCATGCAGTGGTGAAGCTGAGGGTCTCTCTAAACTAAAGAATCACATCTGTGCCAGACAATAATAAAATATTTAAGTAACTTTTATGCCTTTCTCTCAAATCATTGGTTTTATTATTATAATTAGTCTGCCAGAAAAACAGACACTAACTGGATAGCCTTATGTTCTTGAGGCTAAATTTGCCCCTCATCTTCTCTTCCCTGTTATATTACAAGCAAAGCCAGAATTACAAACAGCAGAATTAATGGGCACATAGAGGAAATGGAACTGAATGCAACAATCACAAAATGGGCAATCTTGGAAATCTAAGCACATAATTTATATAGGAACAGACTGAAACCTGAATCTAGCATAAAATTTTAAAAAATGTAACCAGTGTAACATAAAATAATTAGACATATATTTATGAAACTTGCTCTGTTCTAATCTTATCCTAGAACCTTGATATTCTGTACATATGATAGGAAACAGATGAAAAATCCTGTATGCACAGTAACAAGCCTTAGCTTTCTTGTACATTTAAATAAAATACTTCCTGGGGCTTGATGGAAAAAGAAAAGAAATCTTCACTCAAAAATAACTGTGGCTTGGCAAGGTGATAAAGTGGTTTAGCAATTCAAAATAAGTGTCACACCTAGAAAAAATGTATTTTTTTTTTTTACTGAAAGAAATGAGTGATACAGTCTTTGCCAGGAAAATTATGCAAATGGATCAAAGAACATTTACTCATACGTTCCCTATTTCATGCTGAGGCACTAGAGAGCCTATTTAAACTGAAAATATCTGAAAAGTTGCAAGTGAAGAGAAAATCACTGTTACTCACTGCACTGATGTTTTTCTGAGTACTTTTTATCCTCTCCATCTCTGGAGTGTCTGGGACAGCAGAATAGTTACAGAGCATCTTCTCTGCTTCATCTTTGTACATTTTCTGAAAAATAATTTTAAAACGTCCATTTCCTGCTTTCTTAGGTCTGAGAATAACCAAACTGCAACAAAAAATTGCTTATTGCTGATGAACCTCAACAGCATTGTGCAGTATTTATTTCAACTTCTCTCCTCTGTGATATTCTTATATTTATTTTTTTTTTCCTTCCCTTTAGGTAATGTAAAAAGACCTGCAAGTAGATGTACACAATTCAAATCAATTTAGATGACATAATAGGCCTAAATACAAATAAGAACCAGGCAGTAATGTGTAAATGTTTACTATGTGTAAAAATTTAATATGGGTATGAGAGTATCTACAGAGCTAGCATTTTGAGCAATGTATGTCAAGTACTGTTACACAAAATTAAAACAGTTAGCCTTTGAACTGTGCCTACCTGGCTTGCTATTTCTGAAGCCCTTTTGACCCGTTGTATTTCAGGAGTATATGGACCAACTTGCATTCCTTTTCCTATAATTTCAGTCTCAAGATCCTTTTTATATTCTTTCTGCAAAAATAGAAGAAATTAAAATTAAATAAAGGAATGTAAAACAAAGTAAAACCATATCCCTGAGTGTGCAACATAACTAATTCCACGGTTATTTGTACATTGTCTTCAAAGCTATTCTGACAGCAATGACTAGACCTCAAAAGAATTGCTTCTATTCCTGTAACCTGTTTTTCTGGTTTGGTTTGGTTTGCTTTTTTGTTTGTTTGTTTTGTTTTGTTTTACTGCACACTGCTTATTCCTTTTAGCACAAGTATCTTTAACATCTCTCTCATTCTGTTTCACTTCAAAAGTAATCTTAATGGATTCATTCTGTACTCACCTGGCTTACAATTTCAGAAGCTTTCTTTGCTCGTTGTATATCAGGGGTATCCATGCCCACTTCCATTCCCTTCCCTTTAATTTCATTCTCCAAGTCTTTCTTATATTCTTTCTGAAAATAAGAGCATTGGAGTTACTCATATGTCCAACAACCAAATCCTTAACATTGTTCATACATTACTCTGTACAATTTCACTGAACAGTATCTATGAAACACCAAATAACTTTTGATTCAACAGCATTATCTTTGTAGAACCTATCTACAACACACCTATGCTATAGCTGCTGCCAGGTTAAACATTCTTTTAAGAGACTGCTTACGTCGATGTAGCCTTTCACATCCATGTGTCTTTCCAACTTTGGCAGCCACAATCAGAGGCATATGTAGAAAGGAGTTTTTATCCCTCATCTATTCTCGGGGAGACTGAGGTCATAATGCCTTTAGCATCATTCTAGCTCTGTCTATTGTTTGGCCCTACCAAAACAAGCAGCCTCGTTTAGACCTAAAAGCAGGAGGGCCTGCCGCCACTGAATACAGTCTAGGCCAGGCATGGTTAAGGGTCAAAGCTCTGGGAACACTTATCTTTCCCCATACGTGGACTACACAACTTTTAGACTCCACACAGCTCAATAGACTAGGTATTTAGAGAAATCTGTGGTATGCCTACTGTGTAGATTGGATGTCATGTGGAATTCTCAGTGACAGTAATTTGTTGCATTCTGCCAGACTGAAAGCTTGCATCATGTACAGTAACTTACAGTGCTTGCAATTTCAGAAGCTTTCTTGGCTCGTCTTATCTCAGGAGTATCTGGACCAACTTGCATGCCTTTCCCTTTAATTTCAGTTTCCAGGTCCTTCTTATATTGTTTCTGTAAGGTAAAACTTCATACATTAGATTCACAATAGCCAGAGAGTTACAGGTAGATTTTTATGCAAGACACACAATTTAAGAGTCATAATTTTGACTCAATCAAAAATCTCAAGTAGAGGGTGACAGCTCTCAAGAGTCTTGGCAAGCTTTGGCTAGGATAACACGTAACAAACTACAGGAGAAAAACTTTACTAGATATTCACTGAATGTACAAAACTACCACTGAATTTTCAGTTTGGGAGGGGGTGGGGAAATCAGTCCATATAGCTTGCTGTAATTATCCTCTAAAGTAAAGGGGCAGTTTAGCTCTGCAAAACCTAGTGTAATAAGCTGGTACTTGATGTCAGCCTAATTGAAACACATTTTACTTTTAAGAAAATATTTTATTTATGAAAACTACATGCTAGAAATCAAATACTGTACAAAATTGTTTCCAGTGAACTTTCAGAACAAGATGTTGTAATTTATTCATTTAATAGGTCTTTCCTGAACCACAGCCATTAGACAAGTGGCTGTACTCATTCATGATTGCTTCTTTTTCCCCACAGTATAAATTATAAATAACCAATAACCAGGAAACAAATGAATATTTCATCTTGAGCTTATCCAAGCAAGGATGTATTTCTTGTTCATCAGCAAATGATATTAAAATATCAGTAATATATATATTCAGTAATACTGAAATATTATATACAACAGCTGTAATTTTTTAATTAAACATCAAAATATTATTTTCTTGGACACTGCTATTTCTGATACTATAGCAATATCTTTTTCTGTTATAGTTTCTCTCTGCTCATGGAAAATGTGTAACTTTTTTTCAAAATAAATACTTATTCTTAATTTTCCCGTTCATTAACTGTTTTTATGTTACACATTACTTAGGAAAAAAAAAAAGGAAGAAAAATGTCTTTGTATTTATTACAATGCTCTAAACACTTACAGCATAAAGTAACAAGAAGAAGAGCAGAAATACTTTCAGTCTTCCATCTCTGTCTCACTCATGTGGAAACAAACATGCTGAAACTATTCCCCACTTCCAAAATTCCAAACTTCCCAAATTTTTTATGAAAATAGTATAAATTATCCTGTGAGAAGACGTTACCTCTCACTTCCTCTCTGCTAAAGGTGGAATGGCAGATGCTTTCTCCTAGCTTCCTAGTGTGTAAAACACCAAGGAAAAGAGTTACAGCTATATGCATAGCTATGCTTGTTTACATTGATTGGCCCTATGCACAACAGTTCCTCTGGTTATTATGGCTATATATTTATATGTGTGTGAATAAATACACACATCAAAGGAATATGAAATATATAAATATATATATTGCTCTTAAAGAATGACACTCAAAAAGGTGTGAGGTAGATCACGAGCTTCTTTCCCATTCCCTCTTTCCTTTCCACACCCTCCAGCCCCATTGTTCCGTCCCAGGCAGCCTGACAAGCTCTTCCACATAATGAGTGGCACCAGCTTTGGAACCTGTGGCTCAGGGAAGTATGCAGTCTTGCCAAGCACACATCATGCCACGAGTTCCTCAGGACGGCCTTATGGAGATACAGTAGATAGGTCACTGGGTCTTCCACTTCCACTCCCTATTAAAGAATAGGAGTAGGCTGCACACGTGTGCTTCCAGGTAACCTCCAGAACATATCCCAACACCATTAATACCAAAGTTCAGTTCTAAAAATGTGCCCTGGAAGGAGCCTCTACCTGTCTATTTGCAAAGGATGAACCTCAAGCTCAAGAAAATGTACTTCTTCAGAAACAGCTCTATTTTTTGGGAAAAAAATGTTTTCACAAGTAGAACAGGTCATTTGGATAAAAGTTCTTTCAAAGTTGTCTGACAGTCATTACTGATATTTGTTTTCAAATAAGAGACACAAGATTCAAAAAACTGGAAATTATTTCATTGACTTTTCTTTGAAAGTCCAAACTGTTTTTCCATTAGTCATACTAGTTGAACAAACAAGTAGACTGAAAAACGAATGAAATTTTAAATGTTGTGCCTACTAACCCCTCTAACAATTTCCATTGACCTTTTAATTGCCTGAAAATCTGGAATATTTGTCATAAGCTTTTTTCCCAGACTTTTTCTATATTCTTAAACCAAAACAGAAATAGCCTTAGTTTCAATACTTACATATTTCATTGTAGATTATGTTAAAAGAATGGAATATATTCAATAGAATATGCCATAAAGAGTGAACTTTCTCTGACATCAATAACCTTGACTAGCATAACATACCTCATTTAGTATCTGAGCTGCGTTTTTCACTCTAATCAAATCCGGCGTATCTTCAAACACTGTCATTCCTTTTCCTTTCATCCATTCTTCCAAATCTTTTCTATACTCTTTCTAAGGATTTAAAGAGAGATTTCTGCATTTAATATTGTGTGGAAGATCTTGAAAAGAAATGCAACTTACTAAATGTCTGAAGGGTCTCTTTGAAATTTATGTGAAATATGAATTAGATGAAGGTTTCAGAGTTAAAATAGAATTGGAAATTATCAAATCTAAAGATACAACGTTGCAAAACTGAAAAGGTTTTAATATAGCCATGTATTTTCCTGTTGTGCTCCTGATAAATAGTCCACTCCTACACAGTGCTAGCATGTTGTATGGGGGCCTCAGCTGCCTATCTACAGATATTTTAATTGCCGTAACATTTGCTTTTACGCAGACCAGTATCTGCTGTGCTCCCATTTTTACCTCCTTTTCACTAATGGCACCACAATCAGGATGGACGCCCTAAACACTGTATTAGGACATGTTAAAATGATTGTTTGAGAAATTATAATGTAGAAGCAATATTTCTATAATTTCTCTTCTGTTCCCCTCAGACACTGCATTGATATGATCTATCAACATTTGGCAACTGCAGCCTCCAGAGTACTCAAGTGTTAAGTATAAAATTAAAAGCACACTAGAATCTGCCTGTGGACATTTGGTTCCTCTTCTTCTTTCCAGTTCCTAGAAAACTGATGTAAGCCTAGTGAAAGTGAAAAATCTTTTACATTTTGTAGGATTTTTAAATGCTCTTTCCACATCCAGGTTTGTATTATTTGTTTGTTTGTTTGTTTGATGCAAGGAAATTAGAAGGCATTTGAAGAAAATGTCTTTTTGGAAGAATTTAAATAGACATACATTAATGCTCTTAATCATGTATTGACTTTATAAGAAGCAGGCACCATTGTCTCAGGAATTTTTGTTTAAATAGAAGAAAACCAGATATTTTTTAAAGAAGCTTCTCTATCATCAGAAGCATCTTCTACAACAAGCAGAAAACTTACACTAATTTACAATTATTAAATTCAGTTCTCTCTTCTGACAGAGTTGTGAATGTTGTTCCAGAGAAAGTTCTTATTGTAATAAAATGCAACATATTTGCAGAAATTTCTGTAGTGAAAAGGCAACAGAATTAGCCGAAACACAGCTGACAGAAAAAAATAATTATAATAATATTCATTTTTTAATAACACCAGGTTCTCCACCTTGTTTGATGCAATATCTATTTAAAATTTATTATTAACCTTCACACAAAAATACTGAGCTACATCCTTGACTGTGAAGTACATTATTTTCCTGAATCTTGAAAGATAATAATTAATTTGACCTGTGTAATCTTTGGTTTTGGATACTGTTCCTTGAATGTGGATATAAAATCTGTTATTCTGCACCTTTGTGCATTAAAATGCCATTTCCATTTTCTTTTATTCTTCCCCTCTGCCTAACAGATATGCCTTATTCCCTAAGTAATGAGTTGTAGAATTTGAGGAGGTATTAGGGAACAGCATATTGCATGTAACACTATGCAGGGAACACACTTGAAAGTTTTCAAAGATGTAAATTTACAGCACATCTGCAACTACGCATGCACTATCCACTTCTGCGGACACTCAGCAAGCAGCAAGATTAACTCAATGAAATGCAAGCATTTGCATTTTTCCCTAGTCAGCAAGTGCACAAGACATAGAAGAGAGTTTTATATGCACAGAATGATACTACATAAACTGGACTGAACCTGGGACTTGTCTATCTGACAGTCGAGCTTATAGAAATTATTTATTACAGAATGAATAATAAATAAATATCTGAAAGGAAAGTCTTCCCACAGCATAGACCGGCATAAGCTATTTTAAGAACAAGGCAAGGAAGGAACAAGGTTCAAGGGGTTTTAATTCTTGCATCCTCAATTCCATCCATCTGGGCTATGGCAAAACAATCAATTCTTAATGCAATAAATATAAACAAGGTACTGTTGGATCGCAAATTCAAATGGAGGAGATTGACATTTCAAATTATGAATTTTATGTTTAGAGTTTTCTGATATATTTACTTCCAAGTTTGGTCAAATAATAAATCTAATGTATAGTACTAACCAATACTCAAAACCTAACAAGAAAACAGTTTTGATTAATAATATAAAAAGTGGAAGACCAAAAATAGAAGGATTCTCAGTCACAGAAAAGAAAGTGATTTAATTTATAATGCCACATGCAACTGAAGAACATTGGACAAATATTAAAGAAACAATGCGCATACAGAAAATCCACTCCTTCTAACAAAATTTACTTAAAGCAGATTATGTAATATGGAATTTTGGTGGTCTTAACTTTCATTCATAACATGTGATAAATAATTATTTGAATTAAATTAGTTAAAAGTGACTTGCACACAGCTCAAGGCATCCACATAACTACAACAGACTATCATAAACTAGAAATAATTACCCAAAAGGAAAAACAGCCATCTGGATATCAACAGACACCTTCATTTTCACCCCTTCATCTATCTGGAAAGCAAACTCCAGGTCCTCTCCAAAACCCTATCAAACAGATGTCTTTTGCAGCATGCCTGGAAGGTCACCAATTTTGGGCTATTTGAGCACAGGGGAGGAACAAATTCCAAAATTGAGGCCCTCACAGGGAATGTCTTGCCAACGATCCATTTTCTATGGAATCACCTGATTTGTTCATTTAACTCTTTTTCTGATTCAGGTGTGCTGAACTTTATCATTTCATTATGTTCATAAAGGAAACTTCGAAAAGTATGAATTCTTACTACAAGACTATTCAGAATATAAAATGATAGTGCAATTTTTATTCATGACATTGCTTTTATATTTAGCTATAGCATTAACTATAAGTTGTTCAGCACTCAGTAGCTTGCAGTGATGCTGGTTATTTCTCATTACACCTTAACAAGAACAACAAAAAGGAAGTAAAAAATGTCCACCTCCTTCAGAAGGTTAGTGACTTGTTTTATATGCAAGAACTCTGGGGTCTTGTCTAAATCCATTGAGGGCTTTCCCTTGAGACTTTCTTCAAACTCTCTGCGATACATTTTCTGTTGAAGCAAAAACAACAATTAGCGGTACATGCATATTCATTTCCAAACATATTTCAGAAAGAGCACTGTAAACAGACTCAGAAATGAGCTATGCCAGAAATTAGTTATCACATTAATAAGCAATGTTATTACTCATTTTATTACTTGGATTACCTATACAAGATGCAATTATATACACATGCAATTTAGATATAAAAAAATGTATGATATTTCCAAAGAGTGTCTCAGCTGATCTATGAAAAAACAATTTGTTCAGTACAGAAAATACAAATGGTACACAAGGTATTGGCTTTTAAACACATTAAAGTTTCTAAGAGGACAAAATCATCAGTTTTCCATGACACAGGAAGAATAACGGAATCAAATTGCAGCAAGAGAGACACAGGAAAAAACTCTCTTGGTATGGCTAGTGAAGCACTGGACTCAGTTGCCTAGAAACTCACAAAACCTCCACCACTGGAAGTTTTTAAGAAAAAGCTTGAAAAAATATGACCTAAGTTAGGATAGCTGATGCTTCCCTGGAGCCCAGGACCAGTTCATCCCCCGTGCTGAGTTCCCAGGCTGATGAGGCAGGAACACATTTCAGTTGAAGCATGAGTCTGGACAGGGTTTGGCAGCTCCAATCCCTCCCACCTGAGAACTCTCCTTTGTTAAAAAAAGGAATTAAAGGCAAAAGAATTTGGTCCCTCACCCACACTTGTTTCCCACTTCTGCAAAACTTCCTACTGCTCTCTCTCTTTGGTGATACGAAAGCGGACAGGGAACAGGAGCCTACAGAGCCAGAAAGAGCAACCCAGAGACCACTAAGGTGTTTTCCCCCACAGCATGCCATTAACCTGAAGAGAAAAAGCCTGCACTACCTTGCTCATGATCTCCTCCCTGAGCTTTCACTCCAGTATAATCTCTGCCTCCTCAAGGGAGGAGATAAAGGGTGTTCCATAAAAAAGTCAATAATTTCTGATCCAAATGACCTCTTGAGCTTCTTCCCAATTCTCAAAAAGGATGCAGTATACAATATGTCCAGTCTTACCACCTACAGCCTTCATCAAAAAAAATGTTTTGAAGGAAGAACTGAACTACAGAAAAGAGAACTCTGCTAATTCTACCCTATCCTCAGTTTACAGCGCCTTTATGATCTACTTCATCCATTTTCTTAACCTGAGTACAAGATGTGTGTTAGCCTCACTGTTGATCTAAATTTTGCTAGTTCAAGCAAATTTTACTAACCTCACTTTGCATCTTTTGAGCCTCCTTTGAAACTTGGTACATGGGTGTATCCACAAACTCCAGCATTGATCTGCCTTTAGATTTCTCATAATTCTCTTTGTACTTGACCTGGAAAAATTAAAGTAAGTACTGTTAACACCAGAGAAAATGTGAGATCTGATTGCTTGCTACAGTTCCCTAGAGGTTTTTGACTTAAAAGACTCCTCCCAAATTTAATCTGTTGGAGAAACAACAAGGCAGCTAGACAAGGAAACTTTTTCTGGAGTAGTTAATTCCTTTGCTTCAATACATCAGACTTAAAAATGGTGAACTTTGAAGACAGTAGGAGTGAGGAGCACCAATCACAATCCTTTACGAATTGCATGATTTTTGCTGAGTGACGTATGTCTGAACAGTTGGCAGCTTTTCAGTAGGATCCCCTGTCATGTTTCCATAAAACAACACATTTACTGTAACAACAAAATCTGTTTTACAGCCAGGCTCCAAGGGTCTGTCTTTCAGACTCCAGAGTACCATTCTGAAACACTTTTGTTTGCACCTGCGGGAGGGGAAAATGAAAGAAAACTACTGCCTCAGTAGGGTGTAGTCTTGCTCTAACTTCCTCTCACAGCTGCCAATGGCCATGACCTTAAAGCTAGCAGCAAAATCACATTGAAGTACACAGGGTTAAGACACCAACATACAACTTTATGCTAACTCTCAAACCAAATACACCTTGTTTAGCAACCTGGAGAAGATTCTAGACTTGTTCATTCATATTTATTAAGGTGGTGTATGTCTCCATGGGCAAACACATTATTTATCTCAATCAATCAATCAGTGTGTGATACCGTGCAATATTCTACACAAGACATAAAAGAAAGTAAATATCAAAATATATTCAGAATGAGTAATGTCATTTAAATGTATATGTCTCTTCAAGAATCCTGATGTCCAAATGTGAGAAAAACGTTCAGAATTTCTTCCATTGACAGACTTGCGTTAGGTTCAAATTCTGCAAAAACACTCTCCTCATGGGGTGCTTCTGATTGAATATGCATTATACATCACTGTCATTTGTAATGGAGTTTTGTGCCCGATTTAATCATTATTAGAATGTTGCATTTTTCTCTTTGCAAGATTTACTTCTGATTGCGTATACCTGACTTTAAAGCACTGCATTTTCTTCATGATGGATTTAATCAGCTGTATCCAGGGTGAAATTATAGAAGCCCTTGCTTTGCTTAAATGATTTGTTATATTCATGTGGAAACAAGAAATATTGAAGAATATTTTCACAAACAAAACTCAGAAGGTTTGTAATTTAAATACTATTTGAAATAACCTTGGGAGCAACAGCAAAAAAAGAAAGTATGCTTTAGGCCTCCAAAATCTGGAGTTTCTGCTAAATTTGAATTCAAAATATCCCCATTTACTGAAAAAAAAAATAAAAAAAAAATGATGGTGATGAAACAAAGAAAGAAAATCATAAAAATGGCTTTTGTAAGTTCCTAGAGAAAATGCTTGTCATGCTTACACAAAAGTGAAATATTCATGTCAGCTAGAAAATAACTTTTTTTTTTTTTTTTTTTTTTTACATTTGAAGTGCCAAGGAACAGATATGATGGTCTGTGTTTGCCTCCTAGTGGAAATAATTATAAATGTCACACAACAAAATTATTTCTGTAGTGGAAATAAATGAAAATTACCTCCATCTACAGATACTGACTTCACACTTTTATTCCATTTTCAATGGGTGGAAATAAAAAAAAAAAAACTATAAAAACAACTATAAAATAAAATGAGGTAAACTGCACAAACTTTTGCAGGAACCAGATTTGGTCTGTTAAGTAATTCTATTAAATCCCTCTGTTTCATAAAATGAAATACATCTACATTCCATTTTTTAGCATGTAGTTCATTACCTTCTTAAAGTCTCTACAATGGGGACAGATTTAAAAGGTGCAAACCAATAAAATAGCTGTTGTAAATATATCGAAGTTTTAAATTATGTACCTCAACAGTTTATGTCAAAGAAAATTACATGTATATCATATGAGAGGAAAGTCCCTTCTTGTGAACTTTCTTCCTCACCAAAATAATGCAAATAGTATGGGTCTAACCTGTCAAAAATCAATCTATTTCTATCTAGTTTTCTAGTATCTATTTCTATCTAGTTTCTATCTAGCTTTCCTCTTAACTGTTGGAATTTATTGCCATGGAAGCTGACTTGAAAAATAGCTTTGCACTTGTACTCTAATACATGTATTTCATAGAGTTACACAGATTTCCTTTTTCACTCTAGGTCAATCAGCAAATCAGTTCAACTAACCATATTAATTTATCAGTTTAATTAGCTGTACAGATTACAACACCAGGGTAGATGTGGCTATGTCAAGCAAAATATTAAGAGAAACATAATGTTCAGAGGAAAAAGGTATACTATAAGGAAATAGCAAAGCTGGGTAAATAGCAAGAAGCTGTCATACTACTGGTCAGAGGCAAAAACAGACCATGTGATGAGTTTTTGGAAATCAGTTAATGGGACAGTCAAGCAGACTGTTTCACACAGTGGAAGCAGACTTCAAGAAAGATTTAGTACGTGCTGTCGAGAGACAGGGAGGAGAACACAAAGAGGGTATTTGCAAAGCATGGAGAAGGGCAGGACAGAAAGCCATGGTAAAATCAAAGAGAGGGAGGTCAAATCCGAGAAAGATTTTGAAAATGAGATTTCTGTAGAAGACAAATAGCTAGTGGAAACCTTAAGGATTGACAAATCATTATTCTTGCTGCTCACAATAAGAAAATATAGCCACCAGCATCTGGACAACACAAAAATCAGAAACTTAGTATCTAGGGATACATCACAAAAGGGCATAGACAATATAAATCAATCATTCCTGGGCAATAGAAAGAAATAATTTTTGCAAGAAGTAAGCAGCCTTAAAGGAAAGTCCAAGTACCTCATTTGAGATAAGACAACAATTTGATGATGTTCACTCCGAGGTTGTTCATTTAACCAGCAAAAAGAATGCCAATCTTACATTACACTGAAGGAAACTAGAATTATGCCAAAATGCAAATGAAGAATGCAAGAACTGAAAACTATCAACTCCTTTATCATCCATACAAAAAAAAAAAAAAAAAAAAGAAGTATAGTCAGTTTTAGCTCCACGCATCAGTGACACAGACAAAAAGAAACTCACTGAAAAACAACACAAAAATCAAGTACAGACGGGAAGGCTGGATTATTTTGATTATTTTAGACATAAGCTTCCATAAGCAGGCACTGACTCAGAAGACAACCCAATATGCTACTACTCTTTAGGGCTGACCCTTTGCCTGTGAAGCTCTTGCCTCCTGCCAACAGTGAGTAATCTTCCTTCCCAACACCACCCACTCATGCATTTCCACAACAGTGTTGCAGCCTTTCTGTGTTTTCTGGAATAAAATGCAGCTAATCAGCCTCCAAGCACTGCACATACAGCATAGGTGCTTTTGGAGTGGGAGAAAAACTTTGGCACTGCACAGAGGCCAGGAGTTTCTTACCTTTTCCTCCCTATTTCAACTGATAGGCACTACCCTGTGTCATACCACCAGTGCTATGAAAGAGCATTTCTTGTTATGTGGCAGAATGGAGTTATGTGCCTATTACTTGATCCAGTGTAGGAAGCCTTGAACGTTTAGGAGAGAAAAAAGGCTTTAACAGAGAACCTCTAAGGGAAGCTAACCCTTGACAGGCTGCTTATGGCAGAGGTCCAAATATTACACTAGCATAATGGTCACTTCTGTAGAGAGACCTGCAGATGATGGCAACATGAAAGATCTTAGTCAAGACAAGATTTGCAAGGAAAAAGGTATCTTAGATCAACAAAGGAAAAAATGTAGAATGTTTTTAGACATATAAGAAGAAATACTCAAGTACCAGAAGTCTGAGTGATTCTTACCCATTATTCTAGTTGTTTTAATAAAATAAGTGTCTCTCCCTAAAAGCACTTTCTTCACTTACATCCCCTAACTACTGCAGTAACAACACTATAGACTACAACATTGAGAGTGAGACCATGAAGCTAGTGTCAAAAAGTTATGTATTTTATAGTGATTATATATACTACATTCCTTGATATATATATATATATATATATATATATATATATTTCAGATTATCATAAAGGCAACTTACATCACTATGCATTTTGCTGATATTTAAAGCATGGTTTAAATACAGCAGGTTTGGTAGATCAGAGGCTGGATCATGCAGGCTTTCCAAATCTTTCCTGTAATTCACCTGCAGAGAGAATTCAAGTTATGTAAAATAAGATTAACAAGATAATTCACAGCTAATACTACAGTGTGTCTGTTCAGAAATATAAAGCATTAGGAGCTTGCTTGAACAATCTGTATTTGACACTAGATGGTGCTCGTTTACTATTATTTGGGGCATGAGGTGAAGGGAAGAGAAAAAGAATCAATAAAAATTCATTCTCCTGAGCAAATAGTTGGAAACTACTCAAAGCTTTCCTCAAGAAAAAAAAAATTACAACACAACAAAAATCACACATCACACTTTGATATTTCAGGTTAGAAAAAAAAAAAAAAAAAACTTTTTTTTTCTTTTTTAAGGTTCTAAGCAATTTTGAAGGAAACTTTTTAAAATAGTATCTTCCTCAATACTTTGTGCTTACACATTCTGAATGTTGTTGATTCTTGTTCTTTCTCTCTCGATTCAAGTATTACACTAACTGTCCAAATAAAAAAGATCTACATAAAATAGTTAAAGGGCAGTTCTCCAGGATAATTTATTTAATACAAATTGCTTTCAGCAAAGATAAGCAGTATCGGCACCTAAGGCAAAAGATAATCACTTAATGAAGTAGCAAAAGATAACTTTCTATCAGCCTATAGTAGGATTTGCCATATTCTTGATAGCTGGAGGCCCAGCTGTACAGGAAGAACACTATCCAGCTTAGATATTTTAAATGATAAACCTCTTAACCCAATACGTTTAGTCATCTTCACACATGTACGATGCTCTTCACTGACTTAGATAGGCTTCAAATCAACAATAGTCAATTTATGTATCTTTTATAATAAAGAATAATTACTTAAACATTTGCGGGGGGGGGGAGGGGGAGGGTTGTTTTTTTAAAAACGTTTAGATTTTAGAAACAATTACTCTGTTGAACCCTTCTCAAAGCCAGCCTCTCCTGTTTCCTTTGGGTGGTGCCCCACGCTTTGGTAACATCACACTACAGAATGAAGGGCTGTCTCTAGGCTATCTGGGATCACTCCCCCAAAGAAGAGCTCACATTTTTAGCATTAGACACACTGTTAAATATATCATCCCAACATCATTTTCACTTGATATAGATGTTTTCCCCAATCTGACTCCAGCGGCAGGTGCCCACACAGAATCTAGGAACTGGTGTACTTTAAAATACATATCAGGAGATCAACAGACACAATGAAGTCTAAAAGAGAGACATTCAAATCTGAGCTAGTTATGCTAACCTCCTCCTGCCACCACTGGAGAGAAGGTAGCACTTCATTCCTCCAAAGACAGGCATCTACAACAGGTCAGATAATTTTCTCTCTAGACTGGTATCTTTCTCTCCCGAATACAAAGGGACTGAGTATATTAGCTTGGAGTAAGCAGCCGTACCTTTAGAAACACAAAGTTGAGTGAGATAAATCTCATCTAAAATCATTGTGAAAAACTCTTCAGACCCTTGGAGAAGGGCTTTGTCCAGAGAGGAAGAAATGGATAACATGCTGTACTTGCTATACAGACACAATGTATAACAGAGACTTCTGCTCACAGTTATGACTTGTAAAATGGAAAAAGGATTTCTGCCTGAGAACAAATGTTATTTTTTTCAGGATGTAAACACATGTAAAATACAAAGCAAATTCACTTACATCACTTGCCAAGGTGGATGCAATCTGTGCTTGCTTGAAGGAAGCACTGTCAAGAGGATTGTACTGGTGACTCTTCATTTCTTTATTGAACTGCTCTTTGTATTTCACCTTCGACCAGAAAAAAAAAAAATATATATATATATATCCAGTATTAACATGTAGTACTTAAAGAAGACACAGAGAATTCAGACTACAAAGGAGCTTATTAAAGGCAATTGCCTTATCCATAAATCCTTAAACACTGAAAATATTTAAAGAAACTCAGTTTAGACACACTTGTAACTGTCTTGTGCTCATTTCAAATAATTTTCATGTGTCTGAATTTTACTGAAATAAAAAATAATAATTTTAAGATTTTCATATGTAATTATTGGTGCTGATGAGTTTATACTAGGAAACAGAAACAAAACTTAATGACTTACCTGGAAAATCAAATAAATCAGAACTGTTTGACTAGCAATAATAACGTAATCATTGAGAATCACTCAATTCATAATTAAAAGTGCGCTTTTAACAACAACAACAAAAAGAAATTGTTAAATTTGATAAATTGTTAAACTATTGAAAAGTAGATCTTTTGAAGCAAGTTTTTCAACCACTTCAAAGTTGTTGAAAACAAAATATGTGAAGTCAGAATCAAACTTCCCACTTGATTGTTTTCCCACCACCAGGTATATGTGTCATCCATGGTGTGCTAGGCTGTCACCAGAGCCCCAACTTCTACTTTTAATTCTGCCACAAATTTCCAACAAGACCCCCAGGAATCTATCTGCAGTACAGTCCCTTCTTGGGGACAATGCCTGCCTCATTACAATGTTAGAAAGCATAATTAAATGGCTATCTGCTATTACTCTCACTCTCTGTTCTTTTTGTTTAAAGGAAAATGGGGAAAGATAAGACATGTAAGGGGAGATAAACAATACATAAATGTTGAGGTATTGGCATCAAAACCAAATAAGCTACAAAAAATCGGTAGAACTGAATTTGAAATCTAAAAAATGAAATTGAGCAAAGAGTAAATTGCTGTCCTTTGCCCCCCTTGTTGTGCATGATCAATAAACATCTGGAGACTTTGCATACATGCCTTGCTTCTTTCCAACAGCTGGGCATAATGGAGGAGAATAAAGTTCAGTCTGAATTATGCTGCTTTCATGAATGTTAGTCAGACACCTGATATCTGAGCCTACGCAACATCCATTATAATTTGCCACGCTCTGCATTAAATAAATATGCAGCTTTTTCCTTACTCCTTTTTTCTCTATGCCCACATGAATGTCTGATAAAGTGGTTAAGCCACCTCAAACAATCTCCTTCAAAAAGTTGTGGGAAGTATTTTCTTTTTCTTTTTTAGTTCTTCTTTGACTCAGAAGATTCTCAACATGGCTTAGCTTATACATCTTCATTATGTTTAGCCACAATACCCAATATTTCATAAATCAGGATAACAAGAAACCAAAACTAAGCCACCCAAATAGAAATTAAACATATCTTTTCAAGAATTACATTATGATTCCAACAATTACATTACTTTTTTTTCAAAGAAAGGTAATTCTAAATCATTGTAACTTTTAAAGAGCAACTTGATCTGAAAACATGAAAACTTTTCACACTACCTCTAGGAAATAGTATCTATTGCCTTCTGGTAGATTCATCTGGTTCATATTGCTTGATATTTGCCTTGGCTTTAGATCAATTGCAAACGCATATATCTGAATACAAAGACACTGCCTTTGTCAAAGGCAAATCTACAGTCTGTATGAGCAGTGAAGAAATAACTTAGAGGGCTTTTCTCTTTTAAAAGGTATATCCAGAATATGCCTTCTAATAAAAATCCGGCAGTGCTGGAATATCTGATTCAGAAAGCATCCAAAAACAGGGACCAAGTCAACATGGTGAGCAAACCTCTCTTTTACTCTGTAGGCATCATAATGACATTGTACGCAGGAGTTTAACTGTCCGACTATTTAAGGCTGGGCTTTTGCCCAGTCAGCAAATGGCCTCAAACTGTGCATGTGGTCTGAATGCACAATGTCATCCTTGGTATACTTGTTAAGTGTGAAAAAATCAGTGCCAAAGGGACCTCTCCTCACAATTGGCTTGTCATCTTCCAGCTGCAGCTATTTCATGCCATTTTTTTAAAGATTTTTTTTAACAATACATTTCAGTCTAGAGATTTCAGCAACGAATCCCTGTTAGTGTCACTTCAGATCACATCACTGCTACAGAAGGAGAGGGAGAGTCAGTGAATCCAGTCTTCACAGGTCTGCGCAAGCTGCTGCCGATGCACAGAAGGCTCCCAAATTTAAGGAGACTGCTGACCAATCCAACCGCAAATGGTTCAGTTTCAGTGAGGGCTGTCTCGGTAGCTCTTGGTCCTGCTGTCTTTGGCTGCACTGCTTATTACCTTTGCTCTCCTTTCCAACACCACCACACATATCGCTCTGGGGCAAAATGGAGGCAGCACAATAATATCAGATGACCCTGACAGTATCTCGAGAGCACTTCCAGCAGTAATTTAACTCTGACTTGTCATAGGGGATTCATCTCATTGAAAGCTACACACACATTCACTTTTTTTTTTTTTTTTTAATTGGCATTTTCTTATTTCCCTCTCCCTTTTGAAAGAAAGCATGGGGTGGGTGGGCTTGGGAGAAGGAAGAGGAAGAAGGAGAGAGAAGAGCAAGCACATGAATTAGCCACAGTGAAGAAGTTAAGTTCACGTGTCTATTTTATCCTCCTTTTGAACAGGACAAAGTTATGAATGTAGTTTAAAGGAGAGGGGGAAAAAAAAAAAAAGAAAAAAAAACATGCCTGAGAGAAAGGGTTCAATTTCAAAACAAGGAAGAAAAATACTTCATCAGTGATTTCCAAAACATAGAGAGGAGGAGGGGGGCGTCTGATCAACGTTATAACCTGATGAAACAGCAAACAAAAATGTGGGAGTGGAAATGACAGTTGTTAGTGTGTTAGTGGAAGCTTATCTACAAATTTCATCATTAACCAAAATCTTTACTCTAACGAGGGTTTAAAATGATGACTGCTTATTCACCATCTTAATTAAAGTCTTAAGTTTGTTTATTTTTTTTAGAGAGTATGTAGTGGTGGCTAATTTAAAAGAAATGTGTGGAAGCTGCTTTCTAATTGTAACTAAAGAATGAGCAGCTTTTGCAGACTTTTAACACAACATCCCTGAAAAACCAAACTGGAATTAAATAAAGCCTGGATAAACAAACTTCTCATTGGCCTTGCACAAAAGCTATAAAAGTCAGAATTGCAGCTGGACAGAACAGTGTCTTTTGAAGCTTTGCAG
Source organism: Cygnus olor (assembly GCF_009769625.2). Lineage (NCBI taxonomy): Eukaryota > Metazoa > Chordata > Aves > Anseriformes > Anatidae > Cygnus > Cygnus olor. Next base: position 20,268,845 of record NC_049170.1, on the reverse strand, counting down.
CAACATTCCTAAATCAAAATCTGTAGTTCAAAGCTGTTCACACAGGGAGTGTTCAGTTTCAGAAGTGGATGACATCACCGACTGTTCAGATTTACAAAGAAACTACAAAAATGGAATCATTCAACCACTGGGATCCCAGGATGAAGCAGACACTTGCAGCTAAAGCATTTCCTCATGACCATATGAAAACATATTAAAAAAATGAAAACCTGTCAGAGCACATTGAAGGAAATGCAACATAAACAAAGAGCTAAGTTAAAATACTGGTTGCTAAAAGCACTAGCAGAGTTTAAAGCGAAGAAAGACTGTGAAAATCTTAGGCTGTTGGTAATCTTAGAGAAGATATATCTAGGAAGAAAAAAAAAAATCTACTTCTAACAAGTTTTATCCATGAAACAATAAGCACCAAATCCAGCACAAAGTATGTATATCCAAAATTATTTATCATAAAACCATTCACTAAACAACATAAAAGGACTATTTCATATCAGCAGCTCTTAGTAAAAGCTAGTAAAATGCATTAGATGACATAAAGAACACAACAGAGCTTGGTTTTATTTTAAAAAAATACAAAAATAAAAAAAAATTATACAATGTACATTCAGCAAACTGACAAACTTCATGTTTTCACAAAGACTAACACAGTTTCTGTTTTAAATTTGGTTTCAAATCAACAGAAAGTAGTTATTGTGTGTAAATATACTAGTCCTGGGAGCTGGTATTTTTGCTGCTGCTGTTGTCAAAAGCTTTCTTTAAAAAGAGAGAGAGAGAAAGAGAGAGACAGAGAGAGAGAGAGAGAGAGAGAGAGAGAGAGATGGTACACTGATTTGGTACAGCCTTGAGTACCAGTCAAACATTAACACTATTTTCTTCACTTTGTTTGCCTTCCTGCTTGCATTGATTGCTTTCTCCCTTCGTTACACCCACACTGCCTGACCTCTTCTTGCTCCTGTTCTCTATACTCCCTAAATTACCTACCCATATGCACTACATTAAAACATGTTATCATCTTCTCTTCCCATTGCATCCATCAGAATTGTCAATTTTGCAAATTTACTGTGAGGGTCAAATAACTAATACTTCTCTGCATGTCACAGCTTATAGATTCATGCTATTAAGGGAGATTATCAACTTTCAGCACAAAAAGTTTCTAATGCTCCTATTTGCTGTGAAAGAAAGGGAAACCCTAAAGACCAGAAAGTTTGGAGACAATAAAGAGATCGTTAAGTTTACTATTTTTAAAATCTTGTAATTGTTACAAGCCTGCTTCTCAATCCTTGCACAAAGAGGACTGACAAGATTGACCCACATTTAGGGCGCTTCCTTTCCTACAGCACAGGTGCATTCCTCATCCTGCCCCATCACCCTGCTCCACAGACACAGGGGTCATCATCATTTTTCTGTGGTTGTACAGGATGCTCTTGATTTATGATCAGCATGTCTAAGTGTTATAATGATTCAAATAATATATAAAAACGTTAGACAACTCATGGCCACTGACTTTCCTTCAGAGGAGGTGGGGAATTGCTGAATGCACCTCCCCACTGCTGAAATCAGCCTGGTACTTACAAGCTCCGTGCTGCTCTATGCAGATGGATGGCAGCAGAGTGTCAGGCTGAAGCCTGATGTTTTTTGAAAGTGCCCTGCTCCCTTTTTAAAAGTATGTGGCCCTTCACACACACTGCAAGCAGCCTCATCAGGCAGTTGACTAGATGATCTTTGAAGGTCCCTTCCAACTGAACTATTCTATTCAATTCTATTCATCAGTGTAGATTGAGGGGAGGAAAAAGGATGGAAGGATGCCAAAACTGAGATCCAGTTGGCCAGGATGTGGCTGCAAAGGTTGGACCACCAAGGACTAATAATCATCTTTACAAATAGACTGCAGGCTACATTATATCAACTGCTCCTCTCTTTCTACCACACCTCCTACACTATTTGGACTCCCTAAAGAAGTTAAAATCCCACACCAAATGCTCTCTCCTGCAGACAGATCTCACCTGGAACTGCTGTCATCCCTGCCCCTGGCAGTGAAGAGACTCTATGATAAAGCTACTAGTTTTGCAGATATAGCATGCATTGTCCAAGAGAAAATGCACATCTAATAAAAATTAGAAAGTGCACTGATTAAGGCTATGATGCAACTGCCACAGCACCAGCCTGCAGGACCCCATGACCCAGCTGGTATTTTTTGATTGTTGCAATTGTTGGTCACAGCCTCACTGGTACCAGGTGCAGTGAGATTGAAGGTCTATCAGAAAGGGTCCTGTTTTGTTCCCCTTTGTGACAACAGGCAGCTGCAAGCCCACTAGGTTCTGAAACAGGATGCAAAGAAAGGAATGTGTAGACAGCCATTAGGTAGAAATAAAGACTGCTACACACTAAATCTAGAGATGAACTCTATTAAAAATGACTAAGACAAAAAATTCCCTTCTCTAGAAGTGACACTGAGGTCTGAACAGCATAGAACTGGCTCTTTCTGGAAAGCACAGGCTGACTTCCCAGCCTGCATTATGATAAACACAAAAGACCACTTCAGTTAACCATGGTCCAGTATAAAACAGGAAGTCAGGTAGTAAGTATCTGAGGGCAACGTCTGCTGACATCAAAAGAAGCTTAGCCTCTTGCAGGCAGACAGTGCACTGTTCTGCAGCTTGTTCTCTATGACTTATTATTCTTATTTTATCCTAGTTCCAGGGAAGACTTTTACCATCTTGCCAAATCACAAGGAGTTGTTACACAATGCTGATAGTGAACGTTCTGGTCTATATACTCCTCCAGTTGTTTTTTTCTAGTTGTGGGAAAAATGACATGGCCTTCTCCAATCAAAGGGGGTTATCCCCCTTGTACATGAGGACAGAATTTGTTCCTGGGTTTACAAAACCCATGAGTGTAGTTCTGAGGATTACTAGCAAGGATTATGCAAGGAACTAAAAGAACTATTTGACTGCAAGACAAAAGTCAGAAATCCCTTCTCATGATGTGAGGTTGATCTGGAGCAGTAGAAGACTCATAAGAGGAAAAGAGGGAATATTTGTGTCCCCAGCTTTCTTTCTAGTTATGGACAAAAGCAGTTTCTCTATTTTTCTATTTCTTTCTTTAAAAAAAAAAAAAACTTTTTTTTGAGGTTAATATATAACAGAAAGTAGTACATAAAGGTTCAGTTTCAGGGGGAGGGAAGGTGGGCAGTTTACATGTCAGGCCAAATTCAGATCCCATTACTCACATTAGCAAGCAGCTACACAAAAGACTCCAGTTACTTCAGTGGGATTAATCACAGGGTGAGGTTCCACTCAAACTGAATGAGTAGCAAAATTTGACTCTAAATTGCATACAGTTAATATTTTAGAAATCCTAGATAATATATATAAATATACACCATCTCCACCAAAAATGAGTTGTAACAGTCAAAGTTCACTGTATTTTTGCATAAAATGTATATTCTCTTTCCTACGAATCTTAAATTTACCAGTCATTACAATACTATATGAAAAGGGTTTGAGAACATAATCTTCATGCAATTAGAGATAATCATCTAAAAATCTAAATATTTTCTTGCATTAGTAGCAATGAGATATCTGAATGAAGTCATTGTAACATGTCAGAAAATCTTACTTGGCTTAGAAGTTTGGAAACTCCTTTAGCATGTTCAAAATCTGGTCTTCCAAGTACAGCATGCTCCTTATTCATCTCCCTCCTTCCCTTCTTGTACTCAGCCTTAAAAAAAAAAATCATGAAAATGAATATGAATCACTATTAAATTGTTTGGTTTTGTGTTCTGTTTGTTTTTGGTTTTTGTTTTGTTTTAGTTGTTTTTTCCAAGAGAAATGTAAGCACTAAAGCTAGTAGAAAAGCTACTCTCATTTAGTGATCTGCACTGACACTACTCTCAGTAATATTATAATTAGCTCAGGAAAAAAAGCCCTTCTCATGCTTCATCTCATTAAAAACATAATATTTATTTATTGTAAAACACAATGCACAGCATTCATAAAATTCAACTTCAACAAAATGCACAGGTTAAGCCTGAGAAATACCGTTCTCTCACTGCTCCCAATCAAGGCAGAGTGAGTTACAATGGCTCAGCATTTCTCATGGTCTGCAGTTTACACAAGATTATTTGTAGCAGTTGAAAATAGCCTTGAAACAAAACTAGGCTGAGGGGCAGCGTTTCTGAAATACAGGTCAAATTCCACTCTCAGTTTTACCACTGCAACCTTGCTAGATGTCAGTAAGGTTGCATTGGTGTAACAGAGAGGAATTAGTCCCATAGGGCTGGTGTTACATGATCTTTCCAGCTGAACTACCTCCCATGCAAATTGCTGCATTTTTTTTTCCCAAAATGCATTAGAAAACAGTACAGATGAACAGACAATAGGTTCTTTGCAATATCACAAACTAAATTACCATTACATAAAACAGGTTTCTCACATTACTCAGACACTGTGAATCAGCAAGGACATGTCATAACAACAGAGAGAAAGAAAAGACCCAAAGCCACTCTAAGTAGCTTTTAGAGCAATTCAGAATTCTGGGCATTGAACATAAGACTTAGTAGGAGATTTTGGTTTTCAGAAAATGCTGAGTGTCCAAAAGGTGAACCCTTATGTCCCTTAAAGCTGTCTTTCTGTAACAGACACCTCTCCATAAGAGATGCCTAATTAGTCTCAGATGAAACTGTTAGCCATTGTTGAAAATCTCGGCTCAGAACTTCTAATGTATATATTGTCTACAGTAAAATATTAAACAGCAACACATGTTACTGCTTCTCAAACTGCTCCTTGACCTATCCCTTAGCAGATGTCAAAGTAGGAGGGAAAAGAGTTTGAGAGCAGAGTTTGGAGAGGAAAGCCATGTGCAAAAGGCAACGTGCTCACATGGCTCTCACAAGGAGAGTGGGAAATTGCGTTTCCCTGCCACAGTTGGCCAACACAGAAGAAGGAAACAGAGTCCAGGCATGGATGCTTCTCTTGTACTGGAGTGAACAGAGGTCTTGTGTGTCTTCTGAAGTGCAGTACTGCATACTAGCATGCAACTTCTTTTTAGAATCATTATTATTAACAAGGCCAAGACAAAACGAGATTTAGTAGACTTAACATTGTCTTCAGTCATCAATGCTTGCAAATGTCGTACTGTTAACATCAAAACAGAAGCAACCCATAATTTTGTGACATTCCAAGCAAGCCATCCCCCCACTAGATCTCCATATCAGATTAGGCATGCCATGTTTTCTTCTCTTGCTAGGAAGTTTGAAAATTTCAGCAGCATTCTAAATGATCTTACTGAAATTGGAAAAAATAAAATAATGTCTAAAAAATGCAAATAGAACAAAAGAACATACATCACTTATTATCTTTGTTATCTCGGTGGCTATCTTTATGTCTGGCCTGTTCAGCACTTCAGTGTATCTATGAGTATCTTGCATATCCTTCCTATATGACACCTGTCAAAATAAAAAAAAAATGTTTAAAACAAATGAAAAGTTTGAAATTTATAAATCATCTTCAAATGACCTATCAATTCAGCCACAAAATTCACTAGAACACCACCTAATTTATTCTAACACAGTCCTGCTTGACAGAGATTATTTAGTAAGAACCACACACAGGTTAACAGGATAAGGAAGACATTCAAAAGCATAAAATATAGTATTAAAATGAAAAACATTTTTTGCTTAGAAGCACAGGAGAAAATGAAAGCACTGCAAAGACCCAAATATTAGGTTGTATCATTGAACTTCAGAGGAACTCTAAGAGGATAGGTTTTTGTGGTTTTTTGTTTGTTTTTTCTGTGCTGTACCCCCTTTTTTAATATAAACTAACACCTCTATGATATTAAGCACCAAGGATTACAGCTACACTGAGGAGAAACTGTAATTCTACCGTGGTGAACGTCTCTCAGTAACAGGCAGTCATGTAGCTGGCGTGTAATTAAATGACAACTCCACCCCAGCACCCCCAACTCCTCCCAGCTCCACTTATCTGCTACTTTACACAATCATGGGAACAAGAAGGCTGAGTGTTCCAGCATGTGGAGTACAAGACTGGATCTTTCTGTTTATGCAGAAACCACTATAATAATGAATGGGCTCAGAAAACTTTGGCCAGAACACTAAACCACGAGTAGAAGAGTCCAAACATTATCCCTTTAGTAAAGCAATCACAGAAACTGCCTACATGTCAGAGACACTCCAAAGCTCCCAGACCACAAGTTATCCCTCTTTTCCCTACTCCAGGTCTATAGGCTTTTTCCTCTACCTTGCTGTATTGCATGTGTGTCAATCCAAGCCAATTTCCAAGAGCTGTCTTATTGAATTATTTTGACTAAGAAAATGATCCCTAGTATTCAAAAGTGTCTGACAACATGAAGTTCCATGCAGAAGTTGGAGAACAAAGTCTACAAGAGACAGAAAGCATCAGAATAATTCCTATTTTATTGGACAGTCTTTTAGACTATTTTTCTGCTGATTAACAGTTAATTGACCTCCCAAAATTGTATTTCACCATCAAAAATGTCCTGAGAGGTTCCTTCGGCTTGAGGCTTTACTTATAATAACCTGTGTATCTGGCTCCTGTTTCCAGTGCAGTTTTACTACGGGCACAGTGCAACATATTGAACTGCAAGTCTATCAATCATAAAGTGCAATAGCCAGTGACAAATATAATTCGTAGAAATGTTATATAAAAAAAAAAATTAAAAATTACTTTAGGGCATATATTTTGTAGGCAACAGGGAAGTCATTTTGCATCCATATGGCTTCAGCTAAGTAGACAACCTAAATGGGCTTCGCTCTGTTGGCTGTTTGCCCACAGATAGATCTTATAATTTTTAACCTACGAGTGGCACACAAGTGTAATCAATGATTAAATAATAATAATAATTTTTAAAAAAGTTGCGTGAATACAGCCCAAAGTATCACCTACCAATAAAATAAAAACTGTTTCTTATCGCTCGTTAAAACCACTGGAAGTTTTGGTTTGATTTGGTTCAGGTTTCTTCTTTGGTTTTCTTTTTTTTTTTTTTTTTTTTTTTAAAGACACTAGATGTACAGACAAGTATTTGCAATTCAGGGCTTTACATGAATTTAGTTAATTATATGCTGTTCATCCTAATGACCACATGAGGTGAGGTGAAAACCACAGAGGCAGCAGAAACAGGTTTCTGAATAGCACCCTATCATCCATGTAAATTGCAAATTAAAGGCCAGCATATGTGCTCAAAAAAGAAATTAGGAATGGAGTGAATTTAACAACAGAGAATCAAGAATAGTGGTGATAAAGTTGAGGAAATGTGGTCACTTATTGCTCCCAAATGACATGATCATATAGTACATGAAATAATGGATTGTGGTTAATTTCAGGAGGGGTGGGGAGGAATAAGACAGTGACAGTCCTTTATATTTCACCATTTTCAATTATATTAGATGCAAGGCCAATTGCTATAGCTTTCCCTGAGTGAATTATTATTCTTCCTGCACCTAAACCAGTATACCTATTACTTATGTCTGAGGGAAAGTCATCTAACATTTTACAAATGTCTGCAATATATATTTGCTCCATTCTGCAGCTTGTCATACTCCGGTGAGAATAAAAATGTTATGCAGCAGAACAGTAGTTTGTCAGAGGTAGGCCAAAGAAAGAAAAAATATGTTTCCCATTTCCTGAATAACCTCAATCCCTGGATGCTGACCCTTTCCCATTGGGACAGTGTGCTGGCCTCTATTACACAGCTGCTATTCTGTTCCATCTAGTGATTTTTTTTTTTTTATAGTGCTATGTTAGAACAGTAAAAGGAAAGCTATTCCATGAGAGCAGGGGAACAGATGTAGAAAGGGCAAAGCAGCCAGCATGGTGTGTACACCCATAGATACCAAGAAGATGGGAGGTGGAGAAGTCTATGAGAGGGGAAAAGAGAAAAAGTAGCCTGGTCGAGCGAAAAATAAAGGAAAGCAGCAGGAAAGGAAATAGAAGAAACACCCAGGGGAGGGGCTATCTTTTCTCCTGGGTTTGTTCAGCCCCTGAACAAACAATTAGCTAGAGGCTCAGACCCTGACTAGCACCTCCAGGCATAACACAATGCCCTTACTCAATCTTTACTTCAAGGGGATGCACAAGTTCTACCAAAACCATCACTAGATGCTCCAGAATTGCTCCCTTTTGTGAGGACTACAAGTCTGCGAAACATCTGCTCAAACTGGCCAACGTACAGGAAAAAGTAACTAATACGCTGACAATGTAAGAGCAGCGGGGAATGACCTAAATGGAGACCAGTGGGAAAACTGAGCAAGAAAGAAGTAGGGACAAAAAGGAAAAGACTTCTGTCATCTCTAGTTTTGAAGACGCAAGTACTAAATTACAAACACCAACTAGATTTAAAGTGTTTTTCTACGCTAATTTTTTCTACCTATTTTGAAATTACAATAAAAAGTGATTTTTTTTAAAGCATCCATAAAACTAATGAACAAAAGCCATTTCACATCTTTAATCCCAAATTTGACTACACACTCTGAACTACCATTATTTTTTGCAAAGCATGGAAAATATTCAGGGCCTGCTTATAATTAGCAGACTAATTTTAATAGGGCCAAAGCTCCAGCTCTTCTGAAAAGGCATAAGGTCCACTTAGGATAAACATACTGGTGTGTTTACTCCAGCTAATGGTCCTGAAGGCGCTTCACCTTTCATGGTGGCACCAGTCCATTGGGATGCACTACAACGTTGCACAAGAAACAGATTTTGAACAAGGCTGCAAAACATCTCAAATTGTCAATCAACAAATGGGAACTTCTGCTAAAACCAAGCACACCTAAGCTTAATGGACTAAGACCTTCCTTGCAATCTTTTGTCTATTCCAATTCCAAAGCTACTCCAATCTATATTTATCAAATTATCAATATATGCACAAGTAGATAGGGACACATTTTGCCCTCTTGAAATACATACACACAGAAGTCAGCAAGGAGTTGGGCACACCTGCCTGTAAAATAATTTGTCTCTTACTGTTTGTCCCTGCTTAGTATTTTCAAATAGATGCAAGTCCACTTACTAATGGTCTGTCATCTGTGTCTCTGCCCCCTTCTCTCTCACTTTGGGGTCCATCAACACTAAGAAAATGACTAACTGGTGACAATCATCATTGGCAACAGCTTTTCTGATCCCCACTCAAATGGTGTTGAAAACTGTTTCCCGGCTCATGTAGAAGAGACAAACACATTTCTGGCCCATTACAGATTGATGCAGTCATCCTTTCCAGTAATGGGCTTGAAAATTGATTGGTCCCAATTACATCAGGAGTAAACACACCATTTTCAGCACCACTTGGAAGTGGTCCAGGGGGACCTGCTGTTGACAACCACTGTCAGCAGAAAGTTGGTCAGTGAAAGGTGATTTTTCTAATGCAAATGCAGAACAGAGATCCAGGAGAAGCTTGACTTTAACATGATCTGCATCAAAACAAACGTCGACATCTTGGTGTTGATGGTGCTTAAGCACATCAAGTTTAAGATCTGCTGATTTGGTCTTATCAGAAAGAATGTATTTTTGGGGTGGGGGGGTGGGGATTGTGACTGTGCAATATCTCAAATATGGAAAAAGTGTACTTCTAAGACAATACAGGCTTCTTAAGTATTCAAATATAAAAGTCAACAGAACATTTAAAATTACTGCCTCTGACATCATTTGGACTGCAAAGACCACACATATATATGTGGTTCCAACCTCAGAACTGCAAACTACTTTTTAAATGCCCATAGATGATTCTGTTTTGCTGTTTGTAAAATTGGAACACCACCGGTTAGTTATTTCATACAGGGTAACACTGCCAGGAAAATCTGTAATTTTAACAACACTATATATAAACTGCTATATAAATAATACTGTTTTGCTATTCATAATGCTCAGTGATGGACCAGGTCACAGAACAGAAAAAAAAATGAGATCTGCAGCTTTGACTATATTCACTGAATGTTGTGTGCAGCTTCTACCCAGGCAAAACCCAGCAAGTACTTTCCTTTCTTCAGAAACCTAAATGTAATGTCATTTCACTGTTCAATTTCTTTCTTTCTTCCATCCATTTGATCCTCAGCTACACATAAGGTGAATTACTATTTTGTGACCGGACAGTTTTCTACACAACACCACCTAATGTCGGTCCCAAGTTTGGAAATTTCCAGAAGAGACAAATGACATCAGCCAAGCACAAAGAAGGTTGATGGTCCCTTCTTCATGGTTCTCCAAATGTTTTTGCATGCCCAAGTCACATAATTAATATTCACTTCACAAAACAAAAACATAGTTTATAGATAAAAGTACTCTGGTTTGGATAAACATGCTTTCACTAAAGCATTGTGTAGTATCTAAATTATTTTTCAAGTAAATTCCCTATCATTAAAACAGTCACTTTTGTTCTTTTGAGAGCAATTTTCTTCAGTGGAAGAATGAAGAAGAGAAAAATGTTTTTCTTATACATGATCACGTTGTTCAGGAGATTTTACAGTATTTCCCTATTATGCAGCTTCAACCCACGCTTATACAGCATGTTAATGATATTCAAAGTGGTGTGAAGGCCTACAGCACATGACAGTTTCAAAATGTCAGCACAAATGTATTGTAAGTTGAATACAGTCTTAATTTTTAAAGGAAATTGCACATTTCACAGAGTTGAGTATAAATGTCAGCCTTATTTTAAGGCTGAGTAAATAGTCTTAAACACATCCTAATCCTATTAGATGTAAACCCTGCTTGTAAAGGTTGAATTGAGTTGGCAGACCATTGTAGGTAAACACGCATTCTGCTCCCATAGGTATACTGTACTGAGTGGTGGATAAAAGAGCTTTGTCCTTCTATTCCCTCAGCAGTTTCCCTCTTTTTACACTGCACTTTCAAAACTGTGACTCTACAAATAGCCTACATTCTAAAAGACAAATACTCCATATTTGGGATGCTTGTTACACCATACTCTGACTTACAGATGAAAACTCACACAGCTCTTAATTAAACCTTTACTTGTAAAGCAAGAAATCCATAGCCTATATTCAGCATGGTGCTCAATTACCCACAGGAGTTGTGTAACTCTGATGAACAATAACTGGACTTACATAACTTTATGCGTGATACAGATATATCCCCATTGCACTAAAGCTCTCTGTGAGCATCCAGAAAGAATCTCTTCTTAAACAGATGAAACTAACTGGTTAGAGTTTTATGTTGGATTTGGAGGTTTTGTTTGCTTACATTTTTTTAAGCTTGTTCAGGCTGAAAACACCTTCCATCATGTATTTTCATTATTTTTAACATGCTGTTAAAAGTTCTCATTTATCACAATATCCTTCCCTCCTGTGTTTGCCTTCATTTCCTTTTTTGCTTGTTTTAAGGGTGAAAGAAGATGAAACAACTGAACTTAATTTACTCTCACATCTGTACCCTGCTCTCCTTCTGTTAGCAGGTGATGTACAGCTGTAGAAAGGGAATGGGTTTTGCACTAGCACACTAATCCACAGACCATGATGAATTTGATTCCAAAACTAGTCTCACATTCCTCTTGGTCCCACTAACTACTCTGAGAGGGATTCCCGCCTCTCTTCCCAACATTATTTCCTTCCCTAATAGTCTGAAATCATTCCTAGAGTTAGGTAAAAACAAACTCATGCTTATATGGAGGGAAGTTCACATTCCCAGCTCACATCCTCTGTCAGTCTGATATCCTGATGCTTCTAGCAGCAGAGATGGCCAGAATTTGACAGGAAGAGGGAATTCTGTAATCAAGGCAGGTTGCAAATCACTTCTGGGAGTTCCAGCTCAGGTATTTCCCAGCAGAAGAAAAAGTTATTCTTCAAACCTAATGCTTCCCTGAAGTTTTCCAGCAGCCTTTTAATCAGCAGCCAGCTGTCAAGGTTCTGCACACATGGACATACATCTAACATTGACATTTAGCTTTCAGCCTGCATAACCTATGAGTGTTTGTTACACCCTCAGTATGGAAGATAGGGTAAATTTAAGATAATTCAAAATGAACACCTAAGCTTAATTTTCTATATTATTAGAAGCAAACAAATGTCCCATTTGTCTGAGAAACAAGAGAGTCATAAAATCATATATTTACCTGCCTTGACTTTGTTGCCTAAGCAGAATAGAAATTGATCATAACTTTGAAGGTTATGTTCAACTTTACAGGTGTCAGCTGTTCTTAGTGGCTTTGAGGCCCTTAAAATTTACTTTTCTCGTAAGTAAACTTATACAAAACCTAAGATTAACATATATTTTTCTTCAAATTTGTGTTTGTATAAATAGAGCACAGCATAAAAGACCACAAAAATCAAAACTGACTTTAATAACAAAAAAAAAGAAAAACTATTATTAGGCTTTTATACTGTGAAAACATAGAGAACTTCAAGAAGATAACAAGCAGGTTTTGTTTGTTTGTTTGTTTTTTAAATAATGGAAAATAAAAAAAACACTAAAATATATAGCTAGACAATCTAATTTATTTATAAATTACTTAAGTAAACTAAGATAAATACTTTGGTCAATGGCATAAGCTAGAACCATGCATCAAACACAACTCTCTGGATCAGATTCTGCAAAATCAGTCTGAAATTGTTCTTTGGAGCTCACTTGGGTATGTATTCATGAGGTGGGAACAATGTAATTCACGTGCATAAAAGTGTGCAATAGCAGTGCAGAAATAGCCCCCTTTTCTCCTCTAAACAGAAATGTTATTAAAAAAATCTAAATGTTATTAAAAAAAAGTGTAAGACACTGAAGCCATACTTCTGTTCATGTAAACAAAGACCTTTATACAGTTTTAAAGTACAAGTACACATTAATTCAGAAAATCTCTTTTTTAATTTTATTTCAAATTGGTATCAGCAATATTTAATAACAATACAAATAACTATTAATTGTTTAAAATGACCTTCCAATGCACTTTATCATAAGTCGCATGGCATTACTCATAGCATATTTTATGCACACATTGTGTCCCAAAGTACTTAAGAGCACATATGTAAAGAAAAACGAACTAATGAAATATGAAAATATTCCATGCTCAGCTCATAGCAGTTAGCTACACTAGATGTATCTACTCAAAACAAATCAACTGATTTCAGATGGAGGAGTACTTACATCACTCTGGTGTTTATTGACTTCCATGGCATGCTTAATATCTGGAGGCTCCTTCATATGTGCATAATCTGAAGTTCCTTTCTCAGCATCATATTTTTGTTTATACAGTACCTGAAAAAAAAAACTAACATCATACTGTAGTGACCTCAGTAGAGGAGGTATAATATCATGAACTGGACTAAACCTAGCACTGTAGTGTGCCTGTATTCAGGAAGAAATGTAATAAATTATTAAGCTCCTTAATGGAACCAGAACCCTAAAACAATAGCAGCTTCTGCCCAAAACAGAGACATATGAGGCACAGTCAGCAGAGAGATTTCTCTAAGTCTACTATTGCAACAGAGGTATGAGTAGGCAGGAGGAAGAAAATAAATATACACATACAGAAACAGAATATTAACCTTAACAAGGTGAGAAGACAGCCCAGAGAATAGCATAAGGGAAAACTTTTTTTTTTCCTTAAAACATACTTGAATCTATCAGCTAAATAAGTATTTACTCAGGTTTCATTTTTTCCTGTGTTCAGGAAAAAAAAAAAAAGGATTTTGTGCATGCCTTGTAAGTGAACAGGTTTACATGAAATACTCATAGCTCAAACATCAATTTCCTCCACTGTTAGGAAATTACTAGCGTAATACACATTTGGAGTAGCCCCCAGGTTCACAAAGAAAAATAATATTTACATTCAATTGTCATCATGGTAAAGGAAAATTGAATTGGATTGTGAGTTTATAAACAAATTTATTTTTACAATAGAAACTGAGCTCAGTGTTGGGCATTCATCCAGATATCCCTGTACTGTACTCTGCTATGCTTACATACACACACACTCACGTAGTGGAACTGCCTGAAAAGCTGATGTTGCACTTAGACTTGTCATAAGCTTTTAGGCTTACATTAAGAAAATTCTCCAGGTTTAGATGCCTGAAGAAGCAGCAAGCAGCGAGAAAATTCATTTTCTAATAGAGCTCTCAGGAGCAAGCATTAAAATAATCCCCAGGAAAACAGCAATTACTAAATAAGATTGAAAGCTGATCAGGAGGAGGAGGATTTGAAACTAAAATCCTCAGTAGCAATAAAAGAATACTGTGAAAGTTTTGAGACGGGGAAGTCTTAATTGCAGTGATTCGCACTCTTTTAGGACAGGATACTAGAACTGTGAGAAAATGTCATATCTGTTTATGTTTAAGGCTGCAAGATTGCATCTGAGTCACAGATCAGGGTGCCTGAGGCAATATATTAGTATCTGCTCTATCTCAGATTACAAGATGATATATATACCAAGAGATTAAGACAAAAAGGGTTGCTTGGTGGTATTTTTAGTTTTTTTTTGTTTTGTTTGTTGTTTTGTTTGGTTTTGGTTGGTTAGCTGGTTGTTGGTTGTTTGTTTTTTGTTATTTGTTTGAGTTTAATTTACACTGCTACTATACAAGTGAAAGTATCAAATTAGGAAGCTTAAAATGTGCCATCTCCTTACACAGTGCAAATCCAACACGATCAGGTCTCTGGGGAAAGACATACAACTTAAATTGAAACAAACAAAATGTCTATAACCTCCCTATATCAATTACGTTTTGCAACTGGCAAAGTAAATGATCCTTAACAAGATGGAAGAATCACAAATGAATGATCAGCTGCAAAAGTATAGTAACAATATAAACATATGCCACGAAAATGTTTTTGCTACTTTCCACATTTCAAATGGTCACTTTTAAGATGCTTCCCATTCTGAGAAGCCAACCCAGACGTTTTATTTGTTTCTGAAATTCTGTAATTTACAGATACTGCAATACATTGTCACGTTGCTTGTTCAACATCTATATTTTTATGTTGGTGTATGAACTATGAAACCAAGACTTCAAAAATCAAAAGCAATCAACTCCCTCCACAAGAAAACTAACAGAAATTGCAATCGACTTTCTACTATCTTGGAAAAATAAGGCTGTTTCTTTAGCTTAATGTAGGAACACCTGATTCACTATTTCACAGCCACATCCTTCCTAATCTTTTCACACTAATCTTATTAACTGACTTTGGAACTTTGAAAGAATCACAGATTCTGCCGAGTTAAATAACTGTCTAGTTTAGTCTTGGACAGTTGTGCAGAAACATTCCCAAATTTGTAAATCGGTTCCAAGCAAATATGCAAAAATATTTACAAGGCTTATTTCATCAATATTCTTAGAACTACTGTTTTATGCTACTATTTATTTCACATTTCATACTGAGTTTCCAGGCTTGACATTTTATTTATCAAATACACATATGAAAAAGTACTCCACAGAGATCAATAACAGGTCACTCATATAACCTCTGCTCTGGAGTGGTACATTTAATAATTCCAGTAATTCCATTATTTAGGTATGACTTCAGTTTGAACTGATTTGTAACTACTCATTTTTTATTTTCCTTCTCTCTCTTGCACACCAGTGTGCGAATACAAAGGTGAATTAAGGAAGGTTTTATGCTCTTTTAACTTAACTCTGACTCACCATATGTGGTTGTAACACAATATGATTGTAAATGATGAAGTAAACCATAAAAACAGCTTTATCATTTGAACATAAAAGAAGGAATCTGTCCACAAGTAAGAAGCTGAAAATATTCCTTAAGATTCATTTGGTTTATCATCTTTAAAAACAAACAGAAAATGCTATTGAGCATTGACATATCATTACTATTTGAGATATTGCACTGTGCAAAGGAAAATTAAACTGCCTTCAGTTTGCGTTAGATTACTGCTCTTTCAGATAAGAAAAACACTGCAATCTCTTCTTATGGCAGAAATAAAATGATGAAACACACCTTTTTTTTTTTTTTTCCAATATTTTTTTCCCTCCCAAGCAATGTTAAATATTTTTATCATTGTTTGTGACAACTCATAAAAAAAATCCAGGAAGAACTCAGTATACTGGTGTTCAGACAGGAAAAACACTTGACACAAAGCTAGCGTTGGTCTGAAAATTTTCTTCAGAAATATTTTCCACAGGAAGGTTGCAATTTTTCTAGAAAATGTCAGTTTCCTCTCAGGAAAATCAAGAAGAGTCTTTTTTTTTTTGTTTGTTTTTTGTTTTTTTTCCAGAGAACAGGGAAATTGGGGTGAGAGTTTTGCAGGCTGGCAAGGAAGGTGAACTCATGCATGGGGAGAAAGATTCTCTCTCTGGCTTACCCTGGGAATAGCTATGAAAAAAAGAGAGAGGGAGGAAAATCTCACCCTCAAGAAAGCCATTTAGATTATTAGAGTCAAATTTTCTCTGTTAAGGGAAAGCATGAAACCAATAAAAGCCACCCAAGTATGTGGGGCTATGAAACTTCCTTTTCATTCTCCTGAAACACTTTTCCCGTAAATAGTGTCATTATTTTTTGTCCAAAATCTGCATGGGTTTCCTTCTCTATGAATATTTTTTCCTATCCTCATGCCAGCTTTATGTAAAACACAGAAGAGCAAACATGGGCTTTACATAAAAGTCAGCAGAGGCTGTCTTGTTTTAGTCTTTCCTGTACATCTTGAAAAAGGAACTAAGAATGAATCCATACAGCAAACATGGGGAGAAAGCTCCTCAGGAGAAAAAACAGAGCTACCAGGGCAATGTACTCTCCCTATGGTAAGGTCCTGCAAGCATTGGTTCACACTGTATGGCTGCAATCCCACAGAATGAAGTCCTCTCTCTGCTGATGTCAATGGCAATTGCTACACAAGTGGTGCTACAGCAACCTGTTTTGGAGACAACAGCAAAGAGCAGCTGCAGGCAGGGCATAACCTCTTGTCAGAAAAAAAAGGAAATTTCCCTGGTTGCCCCTAAGTGCCTGAATCATCAGTGTGATCTGAAATAGTGTATAAAATTCATAAATTGGCCTAGATTGGGGTAGGCTGAAAATGGAGCTGCTGGGCAGTGGCAGTACTGCAGCACCATTTCAGGGCCAAACATCCACAAGAGATACCATTTGCCAAGCACACATCTGTGTAGGAAGTCACGGGGCAGAAGCGGAGCAGCATCTGCAGTCCCGTGCCAGCAGGCAGCAGCAGGGGAGTCAGTGGTGTTCTCTTTCTTCTGCTCTGTGATCCCCAAGTCCTGGCACACCTGCTTGGCAGATGAGGCCACAGGCCCTGCCAAGAACATGGTACCACAGAGCGAGAGAGCACCTGTGATGTCTGGATACAAAGGCACTCAAGCCCAGCCTTGCATCCAAGGAGAATGAAGAAGGAGTCAAAGGTGTAAACTTGTTCTAACAGGAATGGGAAGAAGGACACACAGTCACATTTTTCTCATCTCAGGAAATAAGCACCTATTTAAAATCTGCTTATTACAACTGAGAAAGAGACTGCAGTTCTGGGCTTGTAGGGGCCTTGTTGCAAGAGGGCTGTCATGGAGGCCAACCAGTGCTGTGCTCCCTCTCCTCCCTGTGGGGTACTCTTGGTCTCCCCTTGCTGAATCAGTGACCTGTAAATCTACACTCCTGGCAAGAAGGATGCAGCAGAAATCCTCTCTACGATATCCTGACCCAGATGAAATTTGAAATCCTTGTATTAGCTACTTAGGTACCGCAGTGATAGGCACAATATGGATTAGATTTGACTACTGTAGAGAAGATTTTCCACTAGAAAATCCCCTAGGATCTCTCTCAAAGTAGCATTAAATTCAGGTCCATTGCAACTATAACCACAAGTTTGAAAAATGTGTCAGCGTATCTTTAAGTTTTATGGTAGATTATGATTTATAAAGCATCTATTCCTACAGGGATGGAATGAATTTTACAGGAAAAAGTTCTACTTTAATATAACTCATCCTATATGCATATTTGTTTCTCTGTGACTGTTGGATGATTGTAGAAAAGCTTCAAATATATCAAATGAAAATGTTGGTCTATTCCTTATAAGTTTTCTCCATGAATCAAATACTTTCATTTTCAGTCTCAGTTATTTATCTTTTCTGCCACATCACTGATGTTAATTAACCTCATTTGCGTAAACTAAAGTAGAATGTACTCATTTGGAATTAATCCAGGAGTAAACCCTGTCACAAACTAGTAAACTAATGTGTTATAAATCAAGCTGTTTTAAAATGTTATAAAAGTTTAATTCCCAGTTTATTTCTACTGTAATTCTTCTAATCATTCACTTTACAGTGAAATGTGACACTAATGTTATTTCAGCTACTGTGTTGCTTTAAAGTCAATACGTACGTATATGTTCCATTTCAAACTATGAAAAGTAAAATACTTTATGTTATTATGTTTACTTATTATAACCTTAACATTGTTTTAAATGTAATCATTCCTCTACAAGCTGTCCTGAGATTTCAATGTTTTCTTTTGTTATATTTTCCCTTGTTTGGGGGAAAAAAAGATATTAAATAGAATGAATATTGAGATAGAATCATAGAATCATTAAGGTTGGAAGAGACCTCCAAGATCATCTGGTCCAACCATCACCCACTAAACCATGTCACTAAGCGCCAGTTTCCTTGAACACCCCCCACCAGGTACAGTGACACCACCACTTTCCTGGGCAACCCGTTCCAATGCCTGACTACTCTTTCTGAGAAGAAAAGTCTCCTAATTTCTAACCTAAACCTCCCCTGGCACAACTTGAGGCCATTCCCTCTAGTCCTATCACTAGTTATCTGCAAGAAGAGGCCGACCCCTAGCTCCCCACATCTTCCTTTCAGGTAGTTGTAGAGAGCAATAAGGTCACCTTTGAGCCTCCTCTTCTCCAGACTAAACAACCCCAGTTCCCTCAGCCGCTCCTCATTGGACATGTTCCAGGCCTTCCACCAGCTTCATAGCCCTTCTCTGGACACAATCCAGGGCCTCGATGTCCTTCCTGTACTGAGGGGCCCAAAGTACTCTGGCATCACCAGAGCAGTGTACAGGGGAACAATCACCTCCCTGGTCCTGCTGGCTACACTATTGCTGGTACAAGCCAGGATGCCATTGGCCTTCTTGACCACCTGGGCATACTGCCGGCTCATGTTCAGGCGAGCATCAATTAGCACCCCCAGATCCTTTTCCTCTGCACAGCTTTCCAGTTGCTCTGCCCCAAGCCTGTAGCACCACATGGGGTTGTTGTGGTCAAAGCGCAGCACTTAGCCATGCTGAACCTCATCCCACTGGCCTCTGCCCATTGACCCATCCCGTCCAGGTCCCTCTGCAGGGCCTTCTTACCCTCCAGCATACCAACACTTCCCCCCAGCTTGGTGTCATCTGCAAACTTACTGAGGGTACACTCAATTCCCTCATCCAAGTTATCAACAAAGATGTTAAACAGGATGGGCCCCAACACCAACCCCTGGGGAACACCACTGGTGACCAGTTGCCAGCTGGATTTCACTCCGTTCACCACCACTCTCTGGGGCCAGCTGTCCAGCCAGTTTTTAACGCAGCAAAGTGTGTACTTGTCCAAGCCATGGGCTGCCAGCTTCTCCAGAAGAATACCATAGGAGACCATGACAAAGACCTTGCTGAAGTCTAGGTAGACTACATCAACAGGCTTTCCCTCATCCACCTGTCGGATTACCCGGTCAGAGAAGGAGATGAGGTTGGTCAGGCAGGACTTGCCTCTCATGAATCCATGCTGACTGGACCTTATCCCCTGTTGGTGTCGGATAAATTGCATGATTGCATTTAAGATGACTTGTTCCATCACCTTTCGTGGCACCGAGGTCAGGCTGACAGGCCTATAGTTCCCCAGGTCAGTATCAATAGTATGGTTTTAGGAATATGTTCATTTCACAGACTTGCTGTATTAAACTATGTATAGTTTAAGAGAGGAGAAAGGCAGAATGAGAACAACATTGAGATGCTTGGTGCATAAGAACCATGACGGTCTCTCAGTTGTAACTGCCATGAATAAGAATCAAAATCTACATCTTCATTCATTTTACACATACTTAATACTCAAAATTCCACCAAGATCAAAGGAATCTAAGGGTCTTCTGCCTACTTTAAGGGTATTACATTTTTAAGCCCCTGGACTACTATTTTACTGATTGCATGTTTTATGCTATGTTAAATACACTTGATTTTATATTTTTAATTCTATGGAATTTGTTGTCAGTGGTGGTGTGTGAATGATTAATGACATCAGAAATATTTTCCTGTTACCATTGACTGACCTTAAAAGTCATTAAATGTAAAGTTTTGTTTTTCTTCACTTTTTTTTTCCACTTCAAACATTTTTAAAATGTAACACAGCACTTAAGTTGAAATAGTTGTTATATACAATTTGTATATTCCATAAACACAATGCAACATCACTGAATTCAGTAATTCTTTAGTGCATTTATGAGTTGCTAATGGATTTTTTTGACTGATGACTGCCCATTTTTAAACTTATATTTAGTAAACATAATGGGTCAGATCGTCAACATTTTAGAATTGAGTAGTTCTTGAAGTTAAGCAGTTATGATGATAAACTCTGGATGATAAACCCACCCTGATAAATCAAGAAGGTGATCGAGTATCCATTCAAAAGCATTGCACAAATTGGTTATATTCTGTCCCACAATTAATATACAAATCATATTTATGATTTTAAAATTGCACCTTGCTCTGAAGCTGAGTTAATTCTTTTGCAAACACACTGTCAATTGTGGCTGGCATCTGCTGATAAAGAGAGTTGGAAAGGTCTTTCTTAGCAGCTCCTTTGTACTTCACCTGCAGGGGAGAAAAAGGTGACACACAATGAAAAAGTTGTCAGATACAGTAATCATACTACATATTTTTCCTATTAAACAAAATGGCACCAAGAACATTAGAACTGGAAAAATCTAATGCTGTCTTATAAACTGTCAAGCAAAAACATTTTTTTTAAATAACAGTTTTAAACTACTTTAAGTGGATGTATCTAATTCAGAAATCAATACAAAGATACAAAGTACCTGCTAATTAAATTAGCATTTGAGGGGGAAGTACTAAATAAGGCAAAGGAGATTTTTTTCTACATTCTACTAAATCATTTAAAAAAAAAAAAACTTATTTTCTCATTCTGACTTCTGAATTTTTGGAATGGGAGCAGTGAGTTGTCAACAGAAAAATATTTTACCAATTACTATGTACTAGCAGTTAAATATAAGTGGAAAAGACAGAAACATTGAAGATAGCATAATTGTCATCATTTCTATTTAATCTTCTCATGTTACAGACTCAATTTTAAATTCATTTCTATTTCTCCTGTGCTTTCTTCAGTGTTCAGCACTAGCAATACTTCACAAAAGGGCCTTGTGAGAACAGCCAGAATAATAGTTCAAAATCTGTGAGGCTTTGCTTCAGATCTAAGTTTTTCAAATTTTAAAAACCATGTCAGTTATTGCTGTAAAAATATTCATATATATCAAAGATATATTAAATGATACTGCCTAATGTCTTTAGCTTCCTGTGCTCTATTTATCAGAGACTAGCTTCCTGTACATGTTACATATATCAATAATCTGCTATAACATTTGTTGATGTTTCCAAAAACAGAGGGTTATGTTTGCTGCTAAGAGAGAATTTCAGAAGTGTTCAAGTTTTGCAGAAACAGGTTATGGGACACTGGAGGTCAGTAATTTACAAGATAAACCATCCATCATATTATTGCATTTAAGTAAAATATCTAGCTGCAATAGGCAAGAGTGCACAACGAGATAATATGGAACACACTTTTTTTTGGTTTTGAAATATCCTTATGACTCTAAATCTTTGACTAATTATTAGCAGTAGCTTCAGTATCTGACAAACAGATTCTATAAATACCCTCTCTATATTGTGCTTTTGCAGACACAGTAGGCAACAGTCTCTCTCATAAAGTTAATTTCATCACATGTATGCCACTTGGGAGTTGCCACTCTTTCTCAGAAATATGAAGATAAATATAAGAAAAATGTTCACCAGATGCATTTATATTCAAAGTAGCCATACAGCAAACAGATGTATATCAGAAACAGTATACAGAATGTATAAATTGCGTAACTCCAGACCTTGGGAAGCCCTTTATTACAGTCATAAAAGGAAGCAAAACAAATGAGGCATTCAAGTCTTCCAAAGGTTACAGTGACAGACAAATCACTCAGAAACAAAAATTCCATAACAGAAGTAACTGTCAAGTAAAACTCCTGCTACTATTCTCAAAACTACAAATAATAATAATAATAATGAGAGATGCAATCCAATGACACCTTGTACCTGGGACATGAAGAGCTGGGAGTAAACTGTGTTCTACCATTTTGGAAGCTGCCATTTTTTTTGCCACTACAGTAATATATGAGTGTTTGCACATGCCAATTTATACACAAACACCTAAAAACCCACAAATGGGTATGCATATAAATGTGTACACTCATGCAAGTACCAGGCGACCTGCAGATGGCCTTTACGCAACCTGTGCCTCACTTCCCTTGCTGAAGGGCAGGGGTGATAATACAGTAACAGGTCCTTCTCTCCTCTTTGACAGTCGGGCTGTCAGTTCTCCACAGCAAGGCACCTATGCACAGATGTAATTTGCAATCATCATCACGGCAGAGTAACAAATCTTTTTCCTGCTCTTCAGTTTATCTATCTATAAAATGGCACAGTTATGACTGCCTCAGGACCATAAATAAAATACCTTGGAATTCTGGAATAAAAGTTTTGTATACTTACAAATAATTATTACTCACATATACATTATACAATAATTACATATAGTGCTTTAAATTACATCAACTTTAAACAGAGTTATTCTTTGAAATAAGCCATCCTTCCCCTGCTGGTAAATATAATCTTCATACACAGTGTCTTTATGAAGAATAAGAAGTGAAGAAAATTCTTCAATCTTTTAGGTCTTACCTCAGAAATAAAAGCACCGAGACTTTTCACATGTTTTAACTGTGGGGTGTCAGGTACAAATATGCATTTGCCCTTAGATTTTTCAAACTCTTCTTTATAGTGTATCTACAAAGAGGAGAAAAGAGAAGTTTAGTTGTTCTTTAAAACGGAAAAAAATAAAGTAGCTATTTTAATTTAATCTATTTTGTTCATTTATTTATTTGTGGATAATGTGTTGGGTGGCTTGCAAACATCTCAGGCTGGATCAAATTAAGCCACACAGGAAAATACCTAGTTCTCATACACAGAACCAGGGCATGTAAAAGTCACAGAATTCTCTAATATTAAAGATGAAAAAGATATAATTTTTCCCTATATCTACAGCACATTTTTTCCCACTATCCGTAGATGTTCTATCCTTCTAAAGAAAAGTTGAGTCAAGGCTTTTCTCCTTGATCTAATAGATAAAATTGTTAAACTGGCTTCTAACACAGACCTTGCAAGCCTAGAATCTGTATAGCATAATCAAATGCCTCCTTTTGAACCTGAGAGTTAAATTAATAAATTCAGAAGGCTACGGCCAAAGCATTGCCTACAAAGCACCCCAACAGCTGTGACATACAGGTAATATCAGACTCCCTTTAAAAGGAAAGAAAATTTTAAATCAAGCCATTTCATAAGTCATGTGTATGCACAATAAAAATAAAAATAAAAAAAAAACACATTTTGGAAGCAAAATACCACAATGCGTTTTGCAAAAAAATCAAGTGCTTATTTTTTAAAAACACCATCAAGTCCCATTTTTCCTATCATTGGACAAACAATAGGGGCAGGTGCAGTACGCAGTTATCTGAAAACAACCACAGGATTGTTGAAGAAGTCAGAGCTACAGTTTGTACTAGAGATTGTGAGGAATGTAAAGTCTACAGACATGGTGAATGTGTAGAGACCTTTACTATGTAAGAACTGTGTGGAGAAAGATGGTGAATACGATGAGATGGACTAAATATATTTTAAAGATAGACACCTTCCAAGAGTATTCCTTAGTTTTAAAGGTACTCCCAATAAGTAGTCTTAAATTATTTTAGTGACATTTCTTTCTTTAAACAATATATTATATAGTATAGTTTAGTTCAATGCAAACTGAATTATTTAGGATTAAGCCATCCTGGTTATTATCTGCTACCATTTCTCTAACCTCATTTTCACATTCTGCACAACAGCACCTTGTATCTCAACTTGCTGACAAGCACTGACAGAAGCAATATGATCTGCACCTGATCATTACAGAAATATGCAGTCTTAATTTCCTCTTTCCCTGAATCCTTTGTGGATATCACAAGTTCTAGCCTAAATTCCTAGAAAGAGACTTGGAAAATTCATGAGAAAGACGGTAGCTTACACAGAATCAGCTCCTGAACTTTCTGATGCAAGCTCTTTGGCTACCACATAACAGACTAGAAAATACCAAGTCCTTTCAGACTGATGACTATATAAACATCACAAAGGAAATATTTTTGGTTACCAATTTTCTTATCCAGATCTGGACTGCTGAAAGAATCTACATCACATTACTAAATCGTACAATCTTACTTTGTAAACTATTGAGTATTATAAGTAAAAGCTGTTTGGGAAGTAAAGGGCGTAAAATTACTGTGCATCATCATTTCACTCAGGGTCACAGAAATCCAACAGTTTGTGTAACATGGGTGTGAGACACTGTATTCCAAGGTAATCATAGAGCAGTACACAAAAACTGCAGTTTTGTGGTAAGGATGAGCAGGTGCCCACTGTCAACGTGCATGCAATGCACGCATGCATGCACTTCTAAGTGTGTGTATGAGGTGGGGGTGTGACTATGAACATGAATGGCTTGAAAAAGAGCTGCATAGAATTATGGTTATTCACAGTGATATGTCTAAGAAGCGATATGGGACATCTAAAAAGCTGTCTACTAGTTAGGTTTGATTGAGTTCCCAGTAGGAACCCCTGTAAAACTGAAACTCTGGAGAGGAGATAGAGAGCCTTTCTGCTCACAGCTTAGACAAATCACCCACAGGTAACTGAGAGTTGACTGTAATTACATCCATTTTAATTACAGAGCGATAATTATATTCAAAAAATCAAGCATGAAAGCCTCCTAAGGTATCTCGTAACGGGAGGAATACAAGACTAGAAGAAACAATCAAAGCCATTCTACTGTAAAAAATCATGCTTTCAAAATAACCAAAAGCAATGAAGTAGTAATGTCATTCCTTTATTACTCATATTTATTAGAGTAGCCCACACAGGTTCAAATGAATCATTTAGAGAGGACATATAACAAAATCTGTGTCCATTTTTAATTCAACATGTTCCATTTAGCTATAGAAGTGTTTGTATCATTTAGAGTCAGGCAAACTGTAGACAAAATGAGACAAGTTTAATGTAGTCATGACATCTGTACTTAAAAAGCATATTTATTGTAAATGAAGTAAAAGAAGAGGCTAAAGAGTTTGGCTATGACAAAACATAAACAATGGCTGGAAGAAATACGCAGAAAAGATAATATTCATTTTAGAGGTTACATATTCAAATGTCTAAAATACTGAATAGGAAATTTTGCCTGTGAGTGCCTTACCCTTCACCACAAAATACACTGTTTATGTTGAGTAGGTCTGGTAAGCCTTAGAAAAAAAAGCAGATAATAGGAAAAATTTGCAAACGATGGCCTGGAGCCACCACTGCTCTTTTGATATACTTTTGAAGCCCAATAGCTCACTAAAGCCCCAATTTTTAATAGCTCTCTCCTGAGCCCTTTCGTCTCCCAGATAAATCATCGAAGTACTTTGACCGGCAGCACAGCTAACCAGTAAAAGCAGATTAAAATTCCTAGACAACCATCAAAAGAGTAAGTTTCAAACTGTACCTTTTTTTTTTTTTTTCTTAATGGATGTTATATGACAAAAATCAAACTTTATAAATAAAGGTCATCCAGCCTTTAGGCAGAAGCTTCCTGGCTCACCAGGAAAATTCATCTTGCCCATGGCCCGCTCCATCAGTCTTTTTCACAGGGGAAACTCAGGAGGAGTCTGTGGGCTAAGGAAGTGGTAACAAGCCTTATCCAAGAAGCCACGTTTCTTTTGTATTCAGGGGCACGTATTTATCTCACTTAAATATAAGTACACTGGAAAAACTGTTCTTAACATTTTGACATCACTGACATAACTATGTTGACCGTCTTCATGCCAAGATCCATTACAGAACTGTCTTCTCTCAAAGACTTCTTTAAGCTCACAAGAACAATAAAATGTCTGAACCTTCTTACCTAGCTCTTATGCTAAACTAAAAGGGAACATTTTTTCCACTAAGGATTCCCTTTCCAATCCTTCTTTTCTTAAGTTATAATCTCTCATAAGTGTGTAAGAACTGTGTCAGGCCACAGAACTACCAAAATTCTCTCTTTGGCCACAGAAATCTAGAGAAAAGTATAAGAAGGCAAGCATAGAGTATTATTGCCCCACAGCATTTTACTAGTCTAAAGCAGTTTGGACCTCAAAGTCCACCTCAGTTAGAGGCTCTGACTAGTAATGGAGAGCACAGAGGAATAGCTCCAGCCTGAATTAGGTCACAAACCTACTGATATCAGAGGAAAGGCATTCTATTTCTATACCTGATTATATATCTCTTTAGCATTCCTTTGCTAAAACAAAGGTGGCCTGCATACACGGGCATTTAGATAGTAGGTAGTAGTATTTTTTTGCTACAGGTGACAAGAAGCACTGGTGCCACACATGACGGAAATTCAGCAGACTCTTCAGAAGGCCCAGTGTCTGTCTCTACCAAAAAGCATTAAGATAGTTTGGTCAAAGACTGTTTTAATTGTATAATAATTTACCTCTCTGCTTATAATAGTATTCACAATATTACAGCACATAATCAAAACAAAGAAGAGATGAAGAGATACTAAAATATAAATAATACAAGCAAATGGATGGGCTCAATTTCAATATGGAAGAGAAAAGGCCTGGAAAGGAAGGTAATTCATAGAAATCAAATATACATGACAGTTTTGAAAGCATCTATGAAATAAAATTGCATAATGGAGGGAGATAAAATGAAATGGCTTTAGGGAGAAACAATTCAGGGGATATCACAGCCACAAAACAAATATCTGCCAACCTCAAATGAAGATGGGAATTTCCTGAAGAACAGGAGGAGCACATAAACACTTCCCAGCTTCCCTCTACATATACAGCTCAAGCCTGCCAGTTACACATGCACTAAGGAATGCCATCACAACTGTGTTTTTTTTTAATTATATTGCCAAATTAAAGTCAGCCTGCAAAGAATGCAGGGTGAGCATAATGCAATCTCAGTATCTCGAGCTATGAGCACTCCTGTCACTATGTTCTGATGGAGGAGCTGTGCTGGCAAGTTCCCAGGCAGACAAGGACAATCACCCAGCCTCGTGGCCAGCAAGGACAAGGGCTGCTGTCACAAGGTCATGTTGGGCCAAAACTGTAAGCCCCCCAAAAAATTGCACAGCTAAAATGTACAGATATTCACCAATGATACATCCACACAAACAACAGATTTGTGGGGAAAAAAAAAAAAAAAAAAAGAATATATAAAAAGTTTTGAACATTAGTGAGTCCAAATGCAAACTCCTTCCATCTTTTTGGCCTCTGCAATGAAACGTGCAAGGTGAGGAACTTACCCCTGGTGTAAAGGAATTAATTCATTATAAGAAATTCCAAATATAGTCAAAAATTTCTGTGAGACAAAATTCACTCCCCAGGCATACTCATATTTTATCTGAGCTAATGAACACACACCTACTGATTTCAGCAAAGGCTGAAAAAGGCCCCAGAATAGGTGCCATTTTTAAACATAGAGCATCGTGAGCATTTTGAAATTAAATTGGTCCTAGACCACTACATATTAATACAGCCTTGAAAGCATTAATGACACTTTGCCATTATGCTTTACATATCTCAGTGAAAATCTAACACACTTGCAGGCAAAATGCATCAGAAGCTTTCAGCAAAAGTCCACATCTCTGCACCATTACAGGCTTCAGGAACCTGGCTTAACTTAATTATTCACTTTAGCACCCAAACCCCTGCAGAAAATCAGAGAAAACACAGCCACTACATTTATTAGATAATTAACAGCCACAGCCAACATTTCTCGTAATGGGTACACAGTACAGAAATAATTCATTTTTAATGAAAGCAAATATTTCTTCAGCATTTTCAAGGGGCTTTTGCCTTGAAGATCAGCAACCATGTTTAGAAACAAATTGCACTGAAGCAACATATGTATTTTGGGTCAGATCAGTGCTCCAGCTCCGTTTTTATTTTGGCCTTCACATGAGTTAACAGGCACTTACTGTGCCAGATGCCATTCATATCCCAAAGAAAGCTTGTAGATAGCCATCAGTCAAAATATTAATAATCTCTACTGCTTCCTAAAATAGCTTGAGATTACAAAGAAGCCGTCTTGGTAACTTCTCTTAAGGTACTACCTAACTTTCAGCAATCTTCTTGTTAAAATTAAAATACTACCAGATGGTCCATGGACAAAGAGGAAGCTTTGACCTTGTCAAGCCACACTTTTGAGCCAGCACTGTAATGCCTACATATCCCGGATACTGTTTTTCTGTGTTACCTGTTCTATCTGATACATATTCTCTAATCCTTTACAATATAGTTTCTCTAGGTCCTATTCTCATAAAATCAACACACTCATTCAGGATGTTATTGTTCAAGGTGAATCTAAATACCATATTACAACACATCATGAACCGGTCCCCACTTTTCAGTTTCATTAGGAGAGCACTCGTTAAGGCAAGACTCTCTCCAGTGATGTCGTCTTAGCTGCCATCCAGCATCCTCAGTGTAGGAGCACAATCAGTCTCATTGCAATTCATATGAAGGTACAAAGCTACTTTTCAGACATGCTCTCCAAGAAGAACACAGAAATGCACTTCTGCTAAGGTAAATTGGATACTGTTATATTCAAGTAATTGGATGTACTCCAATTTTAAATACCTCAGATCTGATCTACTATGTTTATATAAGATCTATATATGGTCTATGGTTTCAAAAATCTACAGCAACTATAAAAAGAATTTGATAGCTAAATATTTTTTAAAGATACCCTAGCATTTCAGTGGATTTTTCCTACAATTTGCAAGTCAATAATAATATGCTAAGCAGTTTTGAGCTTCTATCACCACAGACTAGATAATAATTAAATAGATAATAATCAAATTAGTCTGTTTGATTTTTATCCTATCTCCTTACAGTTATGTATATTGGCACCCAGTTCTGTTTTAACCAAACAAACTTCACGGGTTTAGGCTACAACTAACAAAAATACTGCATTTTCCTGGTGAAATCAGCCAAGGCGTTCTCATGGAAGACATCCTTTGTGTGAGACCCACTTTTTATACTCCTTCCTACGGCCTGTGCCTCGTACTGCCCAAGTGGTACTGCCTAAGTGGACTTAAGGTATCACAGTAGGCTGCGCTTTTCTATTATTTGTGCTTTTACATTTGAACCTTGGATAGGCACATGCTGCATTATAAATATCTGAGTAAATATGTATTGTAGATGTTTACACGTGGTAAATATAAATCCACTGAAAAGAGAAATGTAAATGTAAGGATGCAAACAGTCACTGTCACTTACGTCACTTATTATTTCACTGCATTTTCGGGCCAATTCCATATTTCGGTCCTCAATAACAGGCTTGAGGAAGACCTATAAAAGAAAGGTAATTGTTCCAGGTTTATTGTCCAAAAAAAGAGTATCAAGAAACAGAAGTATTTTTCAAAGCTACAGGGTTTTAACTCACCGTTTCTTCTTCCTCATCCTCATTTTCATCCTCCCTGAAATCCTGAATGACAGATACTCGCATTTTAATACGTCCAGAAAACAACAAATACACTAAAAAGGTTCAGTGCTGCAGGAAACAGCTCAGACTCTACAGCATGCCTGGAATCAATGCTTCATTTGTGTCCTCCACCGCACTTAACTTTACCAAGGCTCCTTCCTTATTTAGGCAGCACTTGACAGCCTTTATCTGAACGATTCAGTGTGAGTGAACTGAAAGGCATTGCAGATGGCCTTGCTAGCTATCAGTCACTGCAGAGCTAATGCTTTCTTACAGATAAAATATAACTAAATGACCTATCCCAGTCAACTATTTTTAAAATGACTCTGAACACAATTAAAATACTGTGATTCAATTAATTCATAACATAAGTAACTTAGCAAAATTAACAGACATAAATGGGAACACTGATTCTAAAGCCATGGGAGAACTGCCCAGTTCAAAGATTCAAGGTAACACAGGCTCCAAAACCAGCCATCACAAAATTTTATTTTGCTGGTCCAATAATAGAGCTTTTTGATTTATACATACATATATATATACACAGACACAATACTCACATTTTCCAGTAGACGTGACAGGTAGTATATTTTTCAGGATATATTCTTTTTCCACCAAGTGTATAAAATTCCTTAAATGCCTTACATATTATGTCAGCTGAAGTTTAAACCTGTGCACACATAGATACAAACACATCTGCATACTTACAAATATACTTGGCTATTTACTTACATAAACATGTATGTTCATCCACCCTTGGAAACTGTCATAGTCTCAAAACCAACCTTTTCGAGTATGAAGTTCAGCTGCAATGAAACTGAAAGACATCCTTATTCCAAAGGATATGGTATCACAGTGTTTGCTTCTGTAAAACAACCAAAGATGTATTAAGGATCAGTTGGAGTAACCAGCATTTTAATATTATTTTCTTTCTAATCTATAGCATGTATACATCTCATTTTATACAGGTCATGATTTCGAATTTCATCTAGCAGAGTGATTCACTGCTACAGAGCTTTGCAATCAGGCAAAGGAATGTGTGCTCTTGGAAAACCTCTTCAAAGACTATTAAGTACTTGAGCCCAAACAGTACCCCTAGAGCTTGTTTAAAAACACATTTCTTTAGGAAAAAGAAAACCATTTTGAAGGAGAGGAAAAACACAGTATTTCACCTAGTTAAGGTCTCAAAATATGAAAAAAACATATTAAGAAAAAAGGCACAGACTGTTTTCAATCTATAATAATCAAGAGGCAGAATTCTTTATACATTAATAGTACAGAAAGATTCAAGGTTTTCATTCTGCTATTTCAAATATAAGTTCCAAAAGTCCACATTTGAATTGGCTGTGCTGATGTTCATGTTGAAACCTGAAGGCCTGGTTTGCATAAGTGAGGATTACCTTTAATTTATGATGACTGCTTTTGGAGCTCAGGATGTTTCATCCTTGTGAAAACAAGCAGTTTAGTCTTATAAGTTGGGAATTCACAATAACTGGTCACTGTTGAAGACTATGGCCACAAAAAAATGTATTCCTAAGCAACAGACTCTTGCATGATTTCAAGTACCATATGTTAAGGAGACAGAGTACCTACAAAAGCACCAGAAAGAAATGTAGAACCAAGGCTTCAGTTTTGTATTTTTGTGATAATATTGCAAATACTGTATTCTTCCAGCACAGTTTATTTCCCTTTCCTTCCTACATTTAATAAATTTTGTATGGGGAGACATTGAAAAATATGTAAGATGGTAGAGAAGAGCTATTAGTAGCTGCAAAGCTTGCTGAATACAGGGAAATCTTTTGCTATTTTTTGCCCTGGAAAGCAAGTATGGTCAAAATGACCACGTCAAAACTGTTTGGGTTTTGTGGGGTAGAGAAGAAACTCAGATTTTTAACATGCTTACATTGTATTTGGTGGTTTTTCAGCAGCTGAACATAGCATAATTTATAAAGTAATTGTGGTTTTCCTGTAATGGTTTCCTCATAATAGATCTGCCTTCTCATTAGCATGATCTTGAATTGATTTGATAGAATTTCATTTTTTCCCATTTTTGTGTCATCTGGGTCAGACACAACTAGGCATTCAAACATGCTATGTCCCATATGACTTCCATAATACAGGGATTGCAAGGCAGCTGCTACAACTCATCATATTAAAGAAAAATATAATACTGTGCACAAAGTGAGCAAGGGAGAAAAATATTACTGTATCAACTAACCACACACACAAATTATTCAATATTTCTCTCTTCAGATAGTAGATGCACTAAGAGACTATATGATATAATAAACTGTCTTCCATCTTTTTTTTTTTCCTCCTCAGAGCACTGAATGCTGTCAGATACCACTTAGTTTGCCATAGAGCAAACTCTGAAAATTAAATATATCCAGATATAATTCAGAGAAGAATTTCATAGAATCACAGAATGGTTTCGGTTAGAAGGTACCTTAAAGATCACCCAATCCCAACCCCCTGACGTGGGCAGGGATGCCTCCAACTAGACCAAGTTGCCCAAAGTCCCATCCAACCTGGCCTTGAACACTTCCAGGCAGCAGGAACTAGATATGCTTTAAGATATGCATAGTTTAGAAGTGCATTACAATTCTAATAGCAGCTTGCAGGTCAAGAACAAGTTGAAGTTACTTCCAGAAGAGGCAATAAATAAACCAGGATCAGCAGGCCTGTTTGGCACATACTGAATATAGACCAAGTTAAATGCTGAGTTTTAAATCCTCAAAATGATTATGAAGTACTGTTTTATTAAATATGATTTTTCACCTGCAAATTTTTTTTTTTTTTTTTTTTTTTTTTTTTACCAAAACCTCCAAACTTACACTTCTGAACCATTTTCCACTGTATATAATGGAACCTATCATCATTCATTCTGGCACAAAACAAAACAGACTAAACAAAGTCCATTGGCACAGAATGTTAAGAAAACAGCGCGGTAACAGACTGCTGATGAATATATACACAATAATATTTGTAAGCATACAGGGTATGGAAAAATGAGATTTTGTTATTGCATTATAGATATCTTAAGGATATCTGTAGACCCTCTGCATTCACACAGTGGATAGAAACAGGTTATTCAGGGCAGTACCCAACATAAATTCATTCAAAGTCTGTAAGAAAATTCTGCATAGCTCCAAATTTCTACTTCCAGCCATTCTGCATGGATGTTTCACATCTCAGTTTAAATTTGGCCTTAAGGCTAAGGAACTAGGCTATTCTGTTAAAGAAGCTGCAACAAAATCAAGAGAACTCTACGTAGGCAATATTGTTCACAAAATCACAATATTTGCAGTAAGCGAGTTACACTTGCACATCCAACTTACTATGTATGATCTTCTGACAGAGAAGCCTTCTAGAAGACAACTACATGGCACATCCTATGAAAGAAGGCATCTGAATCTCCCAGCACTTACAGCCATCATTTGAGTGTCTCAACGTAATATCTTTGGACACAGAACGCTATTTGAGTATTTGGTCTAAATACATTAGAAGAGGCAGAAGGGAAAGAAAAATAGGGCATAAAGGAGCTTGAGTCCCCATTAGTATAAGTTGGCCCAGCATGCACACAAGTCAGTCACACAGTTGTGCAACTGTGGTTTGATCACACACTGTTGTGTCCATGCTTGGCCAAAGCTCTGCCATCTCCTTGTTCCTTTAATCAGTCTTTTAAGAAATACATCTAGGATACGTCAGCCCAGAAAGTCAGAAGACCTCATCTCATTCTGGTCCTGATACACACAGCAATTCAGCAGCTAAATTCAGTTCCTTCACTGAATAAACACCATCACTGGACTTGCTTGGTGTTATCTCCCCCCGCCCCAAAAAAAAAAAAAGGTACCAGGAATGGTACAATCTCAAACATCTTTAACAGAGTTATTCTTGGAGTATTTTAACACAGGTTACAAGTTAAGGACAGAGGCATTTCAGCTGGAAAACCTGCAGAGTGTTACAGTGAGGTGTATGTTATGAACATACTCCTTTGCAATTCTGGATTGAAAACTTATTAAGAACAGAGGTAGAGTTTTAATGCTTTAACTATAGTGCTTCCACACACACACACACACAAAAAAAAAAAATCAACCCACAGACTTCCCTGAAATGAGAACATAATTTTCTGTTCTCACTGGACAGATGCACACACCACTGAAATAAGGACAATTAATTCAACAGAACACAGCTGGTGGTCTCTTTTCAAAAAGCACACAAGGCATTTGTAAGCACTAAGATTCATTACTTCTCATTTCTAGAAATACTCATCTATCAGACTGGAAGTTACTTGCAGTGCTGCCCAAGGAAGTTCATAGCTAGACTATCAGCACCACAATCACAAACAGAAAGAAAACAAGGGTTCCCAGATTGCCAGTTTTAGCCTCCTCTGAACATGCAACACCAGTTAACATCAGCAAAAGAAAGTCAAGAGATGGTTCCATCCGCAAGATTGTATCAGTCATCATTAACACTGCATTTGTCAACAACACTTCAAAACCTGCAAATATCTCATAGTTCTAAGCTAAGATTTTCATTCAGTTGAAGTTCTTTTATTCAAGGTTTTGGTAAATCAGAGAGTTGGAATGGTATTTTTGAACACAAATACAAATAAAATCTTAGAACAGTGAATTGTTAATCCCATAAAACATAATGAATTATGAATTTCCAATGCCTTATATATCATAAATAGTGGGTGGTTTTTTTGTTGTTTATTTTTTTAACATCTACTCACAAAGATGGTGTCTAAGCACAATTGGATCTTGATGACAGAGCATTAAGAAGTTTATATGGTACAAACAGTTTCACGTAATAATACCTGATCTAATCTAGTTAACAAAAGCAGTGTATCTGTGCTAGCATGACAATGTCTGAGTTAATAAACTCTTTCCCACACTGCTAATTATTCTAAGAAATGAATCATGCAAACCCATTCAGAAGAAGTGGGAGTATTCATCGTGGCATAAGATTGTGCCATGCAGACATAACCTTAGCTGTGATGAGTAACAACGTACTGAAATAAACCAGTATAAAACTTTTTCTGGTAGTAATGTGTATTCTAAAAAAAATAATAATAAAATTAAAAAATTAAAACTTAGCTTAATTTTCCTGACAATATTCATACAAGTGCCTACTAATTTTGCACAATAGTTTCTAACCTTCAAAAATGAAATTTCCTAAATGGGATACATAGTTTCCCCTATTCTTTTCTGATTTTTCAATTGTCAATAAGTCAAACCCCCAGCAACAGGGAAATTTGGCATTTCCACCCCCAAATATTTTCACTTTAACCAGAAGCCTGAAAAATCTTTTCACAAGTCAATGCAGTAGGAAGTGTGACACTAATCAATCACATTTAACTATATTGCAATTGTTTTGTCTGCTCTACCTGACATAGCTGTACTATTTCCCATTCTTGCCTAGTGTCATAAAACCCCTTTCACGCTAGTCAAGTGTCCCAGTAGGTATGGGAATCCACCAAAGCCAATGGCATAGGAGCAGCCTGTACACTAGTCACTGTAACCAGTGGACAGCAGTACACCCAAGCCATCCAACACCCTGCAACACATGGCTCAGATTTCACAGGCTTATTCTTCAGAAGATGGCTAGAAACTGAAATTAGTAGTTGACTGGGTTACCGTGTGAGGCTTCCAAAAAAGTTAAATCACATTCAACAGAAGCAAATTCAAAAGGGAATTTATGGCTTTTCTCTTAGGACTTCTCAAATGCAGTGAAGGTCTTGATAATATTTGAAAGATTTCCATTCGCAAGATTTTCATTTTATCCAGACATAAGTCTTACATAAGAAAATGCCAGGACTGCTTAGTGAGAATTTGGAAATTTTACCTTGCTATAATAATCACAGCTAAAATTATTGATGATTGTAGGTAAAATTTATGAAATCAGTAGTAAGTAAATTTAATTTTGCATCAATACATCCTAAGAAGCGAAAGATACCCCCTTTCTCCTCTTAGTGATTACATACTCAAATACAGCTTAATGTAATCTGGTAACTACATTATTACATTAAATTAGAAATAACAAAAAGATATATTTGACTAACATACAGACTCATTCTCTTCCAACACATTTTCTTAGCCTTGCAGACTGGGCATGTGCACCTATGAGGAATTTTTCTTGTGGCATTTTTAGAATTCAGCTGCCTGAACTGCGAAAACTAGACCTTTCCTATAAATTTAATTTCAGTTATAAATATATCCAATAGCCCATAACCCTCACTTACTTAATAAATGTTGTTGGTTTTATTCTGGAAACTAAAACCACAGTGGTTTTTATTTTTCTTGTATTTAATTGTGCTTTTTCTCCTTTATATTTTTGCTCTTCTTGTGTTTTGATAAACCTAATGCTGTAACTTTAGTCATGCTCTCTCTGGAAGGAACAATACCATAAATAATACCCACCTTTATGAAAACTTTATAAATTTATTGTTCCAGAACATTTCATATTCCTATGACTCTCAAGTAAGCTTATTTTTGCATCAAATTGCTTGAGACAGATGATGATGAAATAAAAAATTAAATTATTTCTTAACAGTTATTAAAAATCATAGGTTTTAAACTCCAGAACAGCCTTTAGAAAACTCCCCAAAACACAAAGATAAAACCAAATAGGTTTAAAAATAAATAAATTTAATGAACACATTTGAAGAAACAGAAGTCATTTGGCCAATGTTGAAAAAAGTATTCAAGTAATTTCATTTTTTGATCAAGAAAAATAATTTCAAATCATAAATAACTGATGCAGAGGGTATATTTTGAAATATCTTCAGGCACAAGAAGACCAAAAAAACGTAATTGTGTGAAGCATACAACACTCCTAATGTCCTTAGTACTATGATTCTTGAACAGTTCTCATTTGGAGAAAACAAAATACTAGTTTTCTTTTTTTTCTGACTTTGTGAACTGTGCCTACTGTAAGATTTAAATTAGATAACAAGTTACACAGACTTTGTGTCCAGGAGTGATTAAATCTGGACTGCCATAGTCAGGCTTCCTTCCTAGCCTATTGTTTCATGAATGACAGGTTAAGACAGCTATACACAAGAGCTGTACTATGAATTTAGCAGTGTATTCAAAGACAAAACATTTCATATAAAGAATACACATTTTGAAAATATCTGTTATTTTCAAGAGAGAAAATACATAATGACTAGCATATAGATCATTCTCTGCAAAAAAACTGCCATTCCAAATTACGTGCTTAAGTATTATTTTTGTACTGTTTATAATAGGTTTGGATTTGGAAATAAAACTGTTAATAACCCTGCATTGAAAAGAAACTTACAGCAAAGAACCCTGTACCGAGGGCTCTCTGGACCACCTAATTCTATAATTGAGTTCCTGGTTGTAATTCAGGAGAGCGACTTACAAGTTCTTAAGCATTGACTACAGTGTTGAAGAAATTACACTAAAAATACAATAGCTAGCGATAATAAGGAACAGGAATGTTACATCCTTACATACACTCTGTTTAACAATATACCCAAGTTTCCATGACAACAGTGACAAGATGATAAAAACATCTTCCATCATCCACTGAAAAATACATTTCTGCTTGTATCATTGCTGAAGCGGCAAGCATCTAGTTTAGAAATGCTGACAAACATTTAGTAACATATTTTTAGAGAAATACACATAATATTTTTTAAAGGATTTAACTGAATACTTGAACCAGATTAAACCATTTAATTACCTGGCAATTTTTCTTAGTATTTCAAAACAAGTTATATAAAACTTTACCTTTTACTTTAGTCTTTGTCCACAGTTTAGCTGCAAAACTTCAGCTTAAGCCTTATTTTCCCTATGGAAATCTCTTCTGCATAGATTGAATAAAAGCTGATCTAGCATTTCCCAAATAAACAGCACAGCTTGTAGTAGATCTACACAATAAAAACTTTAAAAGAGTACACAACACATTACCTCTTCTATCAAACTTCACACCACTTACTTTTCAAAAATATCACAATAGACCAGCACTACTGCTACAACCATAGGAAACCTGGAACATTAAAAACATAAGTTCCCATTGAATTCCATCATGATTTACAGTAAGAATTTCTTTTATGTCCTATTTTTTAATTGGCTTCATTTTGCTCTATCATTCAAAAAAAAAAATCTGCTCTATCAGTTATGTCCTTTACCTTCACATTAGAGCATCATAATACTTCTAGTCTGCTTTGTTTTCTCCAAAAAAATAGTGGTCACAAAATTGGCATTTCTTGCTCCATATATTGTACTGTCATTCCTGGGACTCAATTATCCTTGTAAACAATCCCAGTGAAATCAAGGGAACTTAACTTACATTTACTTGGATATTGAAATTTTTAAACGAGCATACTTCTCATCTGTAAAATACCACCACAATACTTATAAAAATGTCAGTTTTCAAAATTTACTATGGGAAATAACAGTTCTCATAAACTAATAACAAAAATTTTGCACTGCAGTGCTCCTCACGCATACCTACAGTATCATATTAAAAGCAGACTGAATTACAGTTCTTCAAATCAAGGAATGCTAATGCCTGCACCAAGTGAAATAATGCAGCAAGTATCTTCTGAGAAAAGGAAGGCAAAAGAAATAATATACCAAGTGTTTTGTACACCACACATTATTCAGAAATCCTGCCTTTGGGCAAGATCTCTTGTTACTGTTAATAACATTAAAGAACAATAAATGCTTTCTCCTCATACAGTTTCTTGTGGGTAAAATTTTGAATAATCTTATAAATAGAGGGCTAGAGCCTCTGACGGGAGATAGAGGCACAGCGTAAGCTGAGTCCTCACCCTGTTGGCGTGCATTTGAGGACAGGGCTGAGTCAGGCATATGTAAGAGCAGGCATGGCTCCAGACCTGCTCCAGATCACACTGCTGACCCTCACTACCTGACAAACCTAGCACAGACAGGTTTGGGAGGTACAGCAGACATCATTCAGAGAACAAGTTGCTTCCTTAGAACATCTGGAACTTTGTAAAAAGAATTCAGACCAGGATAAATACCTACTCCACAGAATTGCTCCTTGCTGTACATTTGAGGACATGCAATCATCCTATAATTCTCTTTTACAAGGTGGAGAACAAGGGGCCAAGAACTAAAGCAACATCTCCACGGTAAGAAAGGAGGCCTGTGATGAATCAAGATTTCTCAACTCCCAGCCCTCCAGTTTTAATGCTGATAATCATCAGACTTCTCAGGAGCGCATCTTACCCATCTCTTTTTCAGTGATATTTCTGTTAAGTCATTTCCAGCATAAACTGACTCTTAACTTCTAATTATTTAGAGCATGTAAGATTGACGTTTTTTTCCTAGAACATTTTGCTATCTGTTAAACAAATTTTAGAGTTAATATAACTTCAAAAATAAGAAAAGGAAATGTGGGAAGAAAACAGAACACAGAACAATCTTTAATTTAGGATCTTATACTAAATTATAATTAGTAAGTGACTGGGTTAACATTCAGCATAGAATTAGAATATCAGTGCAGATATACAGTAGTTATGCAAATTAATTTCAATGTCTCTTTAGTTATGGGTAGTAACTATTTGGCATGAAACAAGCAACATAACCTCTCTGAAAGCTGGGAATATATATAGAGAGAGATAAGATACCATGTTCCTTCCTTGCCCTCTGAAGCCTAAATTAAAGTTACACTAAGATGCTTCTATATTTAATTAAAAAGAATAGATGGTATTCAAAAGTAAACTTCAAGTCTTATTGGGTAAACTTCTATTTAAATTGCTTTTTTTTTTTTCTTTTTTTTAACATATACAAAAGAGAATTAATCTGTGTTGGGGCCTAAGGCCTAGCTTTGAAGAGCTTTTAGTCTTTTTACCTCTCTGATGATCTCATGGGAAGTCTGAGCCTGCCTTTCAGCAAGGAAACCTCCAAA
Source organism: Cygnus olor (assembly GCF_009769625.2). Lineage (NCBI taxonomy): Eukaryota > Metazoa > Chordata > Aves > Anseriformes > Anatidae > Cygnus > Cygnus olor. The sequence goes on along the minus strand of NC_049170.1, from coordinate 20,229,150 downwards.
GCCCGAGGCTGCCTCTAGAAGAATATTTGCCTTCAGGTCCATCGTAAATGTATTTTGGCAGCTTTACACTACAGCTAAAAAAAATCTCAATCTCATCAGAAAAGTGTAAGTAATAATGATAATCTGTAATACAAAACTGTAAACCCTGGGGGCAGGAAGTGCCTAATCTGATATACATGTATTCTATTCTAGACCCACAGAAGTTAACTGCACATTTCATTTCCTTTTTTTTTTTTTTTAAACCATCTCTTTGGAAGATGAAGATGCAGCTATAATATGCTCTCTGTTGAAATTCAAAGTATGTCAGATGCAGTTTCCCCAAACTTATATTTAAATCCTAGGATATTAACACCCTGTATAGCACAGTACTTTTAAAGTTATATTAGTCATAAGGCTGACAATGAGTTTAACCTTACTGTCCCATTATCATTACATGTACAAAAAAACCTTTGGAGCAGGAGCCAGAACCCAGCCACTCTTGTCCCTCAGTCCCATGACCACACCAGTCTGAGACCCTTCTCTGACCTGTGAAACTTCTATTCCTTTCTACACCATGGCACAACTTCAGCAAAATGCCTGACAGGACCCTCACCACGGTCAGAATTAGGCCACTCATCTGTGGGCTCAGCCACCTTTGGGGCTGGAAGCAATATCTATCATTTCCCAGATGAATGCCATTACACCTGAACTAACAGGAAAATGGTTAAGTCCTCCCCAGTCTAAACAACAGCCTTGTTTCTGAGCAAACGTGTTTGCGAGGCATGTGTTGCTGTTGCAGGGTGGCAAACAGGCTCCACATCAAATCCAAAGGCTTCATATGGGACTTCTGATGAGATGTAAGCAACTGGAAGCCAAGGAGAGGTTTTGGAAGGAGAATGGTGAATACTGACTGACATGATGCTGTAACAACTCTGCAGGCTTCTCTGTGCTCTTATGCGCACTGTGAGGCAGTTTCAAAAATGATGTTCTGGGTAAGTCTCACTTTAGCACCCAAATTTTTTGTGGATGTCACAGTCTTCAACTTCTTACTTTAAGAAGTCAGATTATCCAGCTTTATCTTACAACATAACTGCGGAATCATTTTAATATCAAAATTTTTGCAACAGTGGCCTGGTGGACCAGCCCCAGAAGCTTTTTGGAAAAGTATTTGTTTAACTTCATAATGACTCAGAAGCACACAGAGGTATCATTTATCAGACTACCAGCATATAATATCAAATTAAGAGACAAAAATTTAAAAAGTGCAAGTTAGGTGCTCACACACTTTGCTAGATAAAAAAAAAATAAAAATAAAAGCAGTCAATTGCCAAGTGAAAGAAACATATACCTGTTAGTCACCTTCAGAAAGGACAATACAAACCACCCTACATGAAACAGCTAACCATCCTAAATTGGAGAACAAAGAATTAACATTTTGTCAAGAATTAATCTAGAGAAGTGAGACTCCCCTCTGGATGAAATGATTATTTTCCAAGACTCAACTTTTAAGAAGCATAAGGTCACTCCAAGGACAGAACTCCTGAATATCATAAAAGTTAAAAAAAAAAATCCTTACATACAAACATAAGACAAAAACTCTAAGTAAACCAGAGAAAATGATGAAGCATTTTAAGTCTGCACTCCAGTTTAATGACCCCGAATGATATGGGTTTTGTCTCACCTTGAGTCAGCCAAAATACTAAGATTTAATTTCAAAAATTTCAATTAAGTTTTTGTTAAGGCTATCTTAAAATAATCTGTATTTTAACTGCAGAAATGTCATCTTTAACCCAGCTATGACTTACTAGATGTACAGATACAAGTTATGCAAGCAGATAAGTGAATTTTGTCCACATGTAGAAATCTAGATGATTCTGTAATTTGTCCAATTTAGTCAAAATCAAGTTTTGTTACATTAAATTTGGTTTGTCTCTACCTCCTGCTCAAGTCTATCAGGCTTTCCTGCTTTGTCTTAATTGGAAAAGTGCAGAAATTCTGTTGTGATTTGTTTCCTTTAGTGTGAAATGACTTCCAGACAACGCAAGAATATGGACATTCCTCGTGGGTTTTCTGTCCCCTACAAATTTTAATTCATTCTGCCGGAGACTCTGCTGGAGACTATGCACCTTAATCCGCTACTTATCCCTTGTATTCTAGCTACAAAAGAAAGTGTTTAAAAATAAACATGCTCTATGTTCAAAAAAAAAAATATTTAAAAAACAACAACAGTTTTCATTGCCTGTAGAGAGCCATCATCTTTACATCAAAAATGACCACATGAAATTAAGTGCTAAGAGTCCCGTTCTACCAAATTAAAATAATTTTTAAGATTAAATATATGAGAAATTCTCTGTCATACACAATTCTTCTGCACAAAAATGGCAGAATCTGCAATTAGTAAAAAAGAATTAGAGGTGCTCAGCACTCACTATATTACTGTTCCCAAGCAATGTAAAATAGTGTCATTAGCTAAGCATCTGCACCATTATATTTGAAAGAAAAATACCCTAGATGTTTTCTGTGTTTCAGTATTTAGTTTTTAGTCAAAAGCATACATGTTTGCTTGTACAATGCAAAGACAGTGTTAACATTAAGATTTAGCACAAATTCAATAGACTTAGTTTTAACATTACCTGACCTCTTTTATAGAGCATCCTTTCAACAATTCATTACAAAATAATCTTATCCATTAAAAACAATTCTCATTATTAACAGGTTAACTTCATGCAAGCTTTGAAGCAACTCATGCTCAGATCACAATGACCTGAAGAACACAAGACTTCAGAAACTGTAATACAATTTAGTCAATTTGTCTAAGAAACTGAGACAAGAAACTGCTGAAATCACTGCCAAGATTATTGTTATTTTCAGAACCCCACAAGACGGAATCTTTCAGGCAAACTGTAAAGATAGATACTGTAGATAATATGTTCTACCAGTGTAATCAATATATGTATACCAGATTCAAAACATGGCTTCCTTTTTTTTGGAGTTTGGCAGACCTCGAAGAAAAAAAAAAAAAAGAAGAAAAAAAGAGAGAGCCTGTAGTTATCTAAACTTTAAAAGCAATTAGGTATAAATAGAAGATGAGATCATTGAGTAAATCTCAGTTAACAGCTAAAACCCAGGCTTCCTTCTTTTACAGAATGTATTATCCACAATATGGTTTAGTCTACCGCACTCTGAATTGCGCATTATACATTGCCAAAAGCAGTAAATGTGCTCATTGGTATGGAAAAAGTCTATTCATATATTCCCTGTCCATGGGAAAAATATAACTTGGAATTGAACACTGTTCCTCTAATCACCTGTCATATACAGAAATAAACTTTATTTGTACCAATTAAAATATAAACCGAAACAGACAAAGGATTTTCCCATCTTTGCTCCTTGTGAAAGAGAGTAGGTTTTGAATCAAATTATGTCAAATATTGCTTGCCAGTATTTAAGATTGATAAAGGTGTAGAAATGTCTTCCTCTACGTCACTCATCTGAACAGCAAAAGAGACTGTAGATCTGGGCTTCGCTTGGACAGCCCTGTGTTCTGCCACATGGTGTCTGATTTTCCCATCACCTTCTCTCAGGACACCTAGATGTCATAATCTTCCATTTAATAAATAAATTTTAAAAATGTCTTTTTAAATAACTAAGAAGTGTTTGTTCAAAACATATTAGCATGAAGAATTTGTTCTGCATTTACTCTGGGCAGTCTGGTGGAGTGAAAGTTCAGAATGATGGACAGTGTTTGAAGTAAAGAGAAAAAATGAGTTAGAGTTGACATTAGTAGAGCTCTTCTTTTGTTCACAGTGAATATTAATGACTCATACTCAGTCTTTCATCAAAAATTCATTCAGAATGTTATTGGAAAAAATGCTGCACTTGGAGAGACGTATTCATGCCACTGTTGAATCAGAAGCTGGCAACAGCTACAACAATATGCATTTTTAAATCATATCTTTGCCTTTTGAATAACTCTTTCATACAGTAAGCTTAAATAACATGCCTTCCATGTCGTCTCTGCTTATGATTTTGAAAATGTTGTCTCTTTGCACCTATATTTTGGAAACTCAACTGGGAAAATACAAAGACAGTTTAAGATAAGAATGACTGTGGAAGTAACGTTGTTATATTCCCTTCCATGGACTTGTTTTAATTCCCAAATTCATCTGTAATGACAGATTTTCCCTCTCAGGTGAAACAGTTTGTTAAATGCTGCATTTACACAAGGCAACGCCTGCGTATATGTTTTAATTCCTTTCAGTATTTTATCTGCCTTAGCTCTGTATTTAAAAAAAAAAAAAAGTGGGATAGTGGGTAAAAAGATGTTTATTTTTCCTACAGATAATTGTAGCCACATGATTTCCTCCATACCACTGTGGCTTTTCATTCTTTTTTCCAACCTCCATTCACTAGTGGTGCTTGGCTGCACAAAGCTACCACTATCATTTCAGATTTATGGAAGAAACCAGCTGAAGGAATAGCTAGCAGCACAAAGCATGCCTTCTCCTGAAACCTAAAGCTGACAACGTTTGTGAAAATATGGTAGTGTTTAATACTCTCAATAACATGTTCTTGTACTGCATGGTGCAGTTAAAATGTTTTTTTACTGAAATCATACATGAAGACTGCTCCCACATACTGGACATTACACGGACATAACAGCCTTAGTATGAAAGCAACTTAGGATTTCAGAATGACTGTTATCCTCACCCTGCCTCTGTCTTCTTTCTTATCCTGCCTTCAGTCACTGGAATACCCTAAACAAAACTAAGTTCCTCCTCACCAGGAGGAACGAACCTCATGAATCACCAACTTCATGGTTCCCTTTCCCAAGATCATTCAATCTGACCATAACTCACAGGCTATGTCATACTAGCCCACTCTTAGAAAACATTACCACAAACTCCAAACACCAGTTCAGAGGTAATTTTGGTGAGACCACCTACACAGAAAACATACCGCTTATCCCATGATATTGTGAAAACCGGGGTTGCTCTAACAGATCCCATTGGTAATAAGAATGCTGTCTGCACTAATGCTAGGTTTCTGTGACAGGAGCTGAGGAGAGCGAAGGGGAAAAAAAGGTTAGCTCTCACAAAACTGCTAAGATGAACACTGCCACAGTGCAAACTGTACATTCATTTTCCAATGCCTCCCACAGGCTAACCTCTTGTCTGTTCCTGCATCATCCCCATTTCTCTCCCACTGCTATTTTTCCATGGACTCCACGTGAGTAAGTCCCCTCACTTTTGAGCTGGAGCATGCTCCCTCCGGGCACATGAGAGTTTGAGGAGTACAATCTTTAACATTTCTTTATAAACCAAATATGCTCCAGGGCAAAGCCAACTAGGGTAGTTTAATCCCACGAAGTCTCCTGGTAAATGACCTTTCACAGGTGTCCCAAACAAGCAGAACCTGAGATACAATAAGACATCTATTCCTGCAATGAAAGTATGACACAACCAGAGCAGGTTACATTATGAAAAACGTAACCAAAAAACTCAGCTGACTTCATACTTTTCTACCTCATAAAAGAGAGCCAACACCACCAAGATACAGAGCAGTAAATATTAATTTTTACATGAAATCAACTGTAGATTGTGAACACACAAATAGCAGATGTGCTCAATCTCAACATGTAATTTTTTCATTGTCACTCCACAGATGAGAGCTTTACTTTCAGCCCACAAAAAAAAAAAAAAGCCTAAAAGCCTTCACGAAAACAGCGTGAAAAGAAAACTTACTTCTCCAGAAAATTTACACATTGTGAAGAACCTTAAAAGTTCAAGGTCAGTTTTTATATCAATTTATATGAAGTAACACAAAACCAGTAAGAAGAACTACGAAAAGAAACAGGCTGCCAGGTAAGTAGTCACAGAACAATTGTGGACCAAGAGCAGGAAATTTATGGGAGAAGTCTGATGTGCCAAAATGAGCCAAGATGTGTCTGAAGCTTGAAAGAATTTCATGTTTCATAGTTCTCACTGAAGGTCAGTCTTGGCTATATAATAATAGGGTGGAAAGTTTCACAGTGAAAATACAGCAGATACAGCAGTTAGGTTATTAAAAACACAAAAATACTGTTTTATGCAATTTAAGATAATATTACCATACATATGATAGTTACTGAGGATGCCAAGATAAACTGAAATTTGTCATTTCCTGCCTCAACTTGTGAGTGCTTGGCATTTCATTCACAGTGTTTTCTTTGTACTTTGTATGTAGTTTTCTAGTTGATTTTCTACCAAAAAAAAAAAAGGGGGGGGGGGAAAGCAAGAATTCCATTAGATAGCACTGTACTGACACTTATGTGGACCCTACCCAGGCTGAAGCATTTAAACCCACCACACAGATCTCTGCCACTTGAGCTGGCAAACTAAGAACAGACCGTCATGTCCTTTGCCACACATCTCAGTCTGCCAGTCCTCTCAGGCTCAAAACAGCTCCCTGTGAAAATTAGCATTTCTACTGTCTTTTTCAAACACCAATAGCTCTTTCCAGGCTCATTTCCTTGTCCAAGTTGTCCTACTTCCTTCTACTTTCACTGAACAACGACTAGTCCCTAAATCAATGCTCTTCCTTCTCATCTTTCTTCTATTCTCTCTTTACATCTTCCCACAAGATTTTTTTTTCCAGTATCTTTTAAACAGGAGTCACCTGCAGACAGCAGATTGTCGAGGCATTGATGGTACAGAAGGAAGAAATTCCCTATTTGTATTTTGATATTTCAAGTTGGTCCAATATGCATCAGCACACCATCCAGCAGCAAAAGCAGAGGGAATCCTGAGTAGAGTTGATAGTAAATTCTAGCTATGTTATTTTTTCTGAAGAATATTAGACAGATCAATAGACAAGCACTTATCCATCAAACAAATCTTTATCCTCCTCTTCTGCCTCATTTAAAGTTTTAACATAGAAAAGACATGGAGTCACCATTATAGAAGATTGCTCTCAGTTTTGGAAGAGATCTTGCTTACCATTGTTTTACACAGCATCTAAATAACGTTCAGCAAATATACAATCCAACAAATGTTACGACTTTACATCTAGTTTTAAAAATATATAATTATGAGTATCTGTCTTCAATTCTCACTAAGTTACAAGCAAGATGACTATAGCCTATTCCTCTCCAGACTGATGTATCAAATAGTAATGTATGTTGTTTTGTCTGGCCATCATTATTTCCAATAAAAATAAAATCTTGGCAAGACTTCACTCAAGGTCTTTTTGTAAATCACATGAAATCTTGAAGAGGATAAAAGTAAACCCTGTCATCACTGGGTATATTAAAATACAATAAGTAAGACTGACACTGTGATGTAGGGGTATTTCATTTATCACAATATATTCTTAAAAAAAAAAAAACAACACAGAAGGTACCTTCTCTTGCTAACAACAATGCCTGTTCTCAATTTAAACAAAGAAAATGAAGATTGTACTTCTGGTCACATTTAGTGCTTCCTGGGTACATCCTATTACAATGCACAAATGCAGCATTAGGGCAGGAAGACACAATAGTCATATTAATCTAATTCTAACCCAATAGCTTTTCTCTTCCTCCATTTCTATCTCCCTCCTTTCGAGCTCTCTCTGAATCTCTCTTTAACTAATCTTTTCCTCACTGACCACTTTTCCAAAATAAAAAAATTAAAATTTAAAAAAAAATCCAGTCTGAAAGCTAGGAATCAAGAATGCCTCAGTATCACTGGATCATCACAGTACCTCTGTATACGGTTAATTTTCCTACTTTGACACCCCCATTTTCACTAACTATGTTTAAACTCTTCTTAACTGGTATCACAACATTTGGCTGAATCACAAACAATGCTTTCAAATTTTATTGTGGCACTGCTGAGTGGTTCTGATCTGCAGCTAGGTCTCTACTGTATTAAGCCCTAAGAGCTGCCAAAACTCCTTCCCCTGAACTGCTTATATTCCACATGCACGTTAATGTCAGCCTCAGATACTGAACTACAGCACTGCTTGTCTTCTATAGTCTGTAACGGTATTGAGCAATTTGGGTTCTGCTAAGAATAAACATGAAAGCATAATAATTCATTTACATTTCTATAGAATTCCTTGTCACAGAATGCCAGCTCTTCTTAGAAGAATGGCAGCTTCTGTATCAAATGAGAGTTTTTTCCTCATCTAGGAATATTATGAGTTGTCTGAGGTCACAGCAAACATATCCAAGACCTTGAATACAGGACCACGCTTCCTACTTCCCAGTGTATTTCTTCTGTAAAAGTTTCTATATTCAAAATATCCAAGAGCACAAAGTCCAACTGTGTACTTCCCATTATCTAGCATTATCAACCACTTTTTTTTAAGTTATTATTCTATCTTTGCTTTGGATTTGAAACAAACTTCTCCTGCTTATTCTCCTTTTACATTACTTAACTGCTATGAAGTCTCTGGAAAGAAAAGAAAGAGAAGGAGGATGAAACACACAACCCATGAGCTCTCTGCCTTCTCAGCATTTTACTAATGTCCTTAAAAAAAAAAAAAAGTAAAAAAGATACTCTTAACTTATTAAAGTCAGAGTAAATCTCACCTCTCTTCTGACTAGGTTCCATTTTCTGAAAAAAAGTGTTGTGGTTTAACCCAGCAAAATCCATAAAAGCATTGGCATATGAAACCAATTCCTTCTTTCAAAATTCAGTGTAATAGTTCCTTTTTTTTTTCTTAAACCATGAAGTGCATATATAAAAAAACATCTCCCAACTCAAACAGAGAAATGTCACACAAGTTAAAGTCAAAATTAAGATCCGTATACTAAATCCATACATGGGTCACAGAACTGCTGTTTAATTTCTGAAACTATCATACCAGCAGTTTTGGACTCCTGAGTAGGAGGTGCAGTTGTATTAATATTCCACAGAACTGGCTACGCACCAGTAACACACATTGCACAAAAAACAGTCTACTCCTTCCTCTTCGAAACAGGAACATTTCAACCTTTCTCCAACAAAAACAACTTTTGACTACACACAGTATTCACTACAGCACACCGACGCTAGAAGTATTGATTACTGTAATTTCTTTAAGTTATAAAACATGCTTACTTCTCCTCTAGGTAACTCTCTAAGGGAAGAGAGCCATTAGTAATGACATTTTAATCTTTTGTATAGAAATGCCAAATGATGCCAAAATGATACTGAATAAATGACCACAGACTGCCAAACTCAACCATTAAAAGCACAAAATACTTAACAAGATGTGTTCCATTTCATCCATACTTCAAAAGATTAGAAAAATATATTTAATAGTAACACTATTGGAAAGGTATACGAAAAAGAATATTTTTTTATTTTTATTTAAGGTGCATTTAAAACAAGTCAAAGTAATTGCCTTTCCTTCATTGTGCTGTTAAACAAAGTTTTTTAAAACTCTACAGAAGTAATAGAAAAGAAAGTGTCTTAAACCTGGGCTCATGTACCAGGCATGATAAACTCACACACCTTAAGTACACATTAATATAATTAAAGAAATTCTTATCTGGAGGCTGTCGTACTGAAACTTCAGCCAAATGACGTTGTTACATTTTACCGGTCCTCTGTCACTGTACCTAACTGGATGGGAAAATTGAGAACTTCTTAAACGCAAAGGAAACAAACTACCTAAAACCCCACGTTCCCAGTCAAAGCTATATTAAACTGGAGCTATGGCTGAAAGTTTGTACCAGTGACTTCAGATTTAACTGATTGTTTTCAGGAGTCCCAGAAATAAAAAGACCTGACTTCACACTGGCTTTTGTTCTAGAGACATATAATCCCTGCCAAATGAGTCATTAATTCTCAGATTTCCATGCCTTCCCCGCACCTCTTGACTTGCTTTGGCCTTTCCCGTATCCCATCCATAATTTAAGCAATGAACAGCCAGGGCTGTGACTGGTCCAAGGCTACTCCTGGCAGCTGCCCCTCATGCTTGCCAGCTGCCCACACAACAGCCCAAACCAAAGGCATAGCCCTTTGGGGCACAAGAAGGGGACTAAGAGTAACATGGTTTTGTCTTCTGCACATAACAACTCTTCTTTCAAGACATACAGGAAGTTCACTCATTTAAAAACTCTACCTTTCTGTTGAATTAACTCAAAAATCAACAGTTTCAAAGATCATTAAGAGTGATCGTAAACAATATAAAAGGACAACACACTCAAGCCACGTTTCTAAAGGAGATTAGAAAAAAAAAAAAACAGTAGTTCTAGTTATCCCAAAGTGAAGCATAAGCACAGAGTATTCAAAGTTAATGTTAAACTTAAAAGAAACCCATCCTGAAAATATTAATTTTCATATAAGAGACCACTGTGATACATATTTCTTACCTTTTGGTCTATCAAAAATCATTAAATTTCATATGGTAATTCTTGCACCAAAGTAAATAGCATAAATACACAAATGTATTTTGCTGTAATTACATCTAAAAATAAAAAGCCTTAATCTAATTATAAGGTTATTTAAAAAAATAAAAAAATCTTTTTATAGATGTGTCAGTGAGAGCCATAACATTGCTAGACAGAACACTAAGGTGGATAAATTTAAATACATTCTGTCCATTTCGATTACTGTTTTTTTTTTTTTCGCTCGGAGGGAGAACAAGAGAAATTTACTTCTTGTGGCACAGTCCTCTCATTTCCCTTAACTTTAACTATAAACTATATTTTCCTTAACCTTAACTATATCCATTAATTTTCCAGTATTTTCTTTGTAAAAAATATTTCATAAAGAGGAAACTGAATTCATGGTTCTATTTCTGCTTGCAATTCTGCCTAACAACTTTTTACATCCCTTGGGATTTCCACCACTGTCAGTAGAATACAGTATAAATATATATTCTTATATACAAGTTTACACATCAGCAAAGATCACATTACCTTTAATTACAGTGATTTCTACTTAACCACTATCATACCAAAAAGTATGCAGGAACAGAATACAGTCCAAGCATCTTTAGAGTAACTTGCAGCATGTTATCACTTCACATTTTCTATAGAAGGTGGCAAAACATGATTTTCTTGTAGGAATTATACAAGATATCTGCTTTTGTACCTTTCCAATTTTTTAATGGAGTCTTTATGGCTACAGTGCTACAATGAGCTCCATACGGGTAAATATCTGCCTTCAGGTAAAGTACTAAAGACTTCACAGGACAAGCAAAAAAAGTCCACCCATATGACCTTCCTCATACTGCTTAACACTACAGTCAAAACTGTACACAATAGGAAATGACAAACGCAAATTATCTATGTAATTTAAAGGAAAAATTGCATGTCTATGCTGTTTACTAGAAATTGTTTCTAGAACTGTGAATAACCCAGATTGCTCCACACAAAGAAACAGATCTGGTTTAAGCGCCTCTAGAAAAACGACGCATATTCTAGTCACTTAAACAACTAGCTGATTATACACAATTCACAAAAAACATGACTTGCATTTTGCAAGTTATGCTTAAAACAGGCAGAGAGCCAAGCAGCATATTAGAATAGCAGGATATTAGAAGCAATCTCTGACTATGCCGAAAGTAAAAGCCTGTTGTCCACTCCTGATTCCAGCTCATAAGAAACAAATTATTCGTCTCCAAGACAAAACGCACTAGATGTCGCAACGTGTGCCACTGATTCCTTAAAAAAACATTGCCCTTATACTTTCTAAGGGAAAATTAATACCAGTACAAGCAAATAAATTGGTAACAGAGGGTCAACACAAGCATTTATTGTCATTGCAACAGTTGTAAGCACACTGAGCATCTCTGCACACTCTTAAACCACTTCCTCTCTCTTATTGAAGAGCATTTTAATTGCACAAATTCAATACTTATGCATCCATTTATTCTGAATGGCAATCTTTCGAAAATCAGAGCTTATACTACAAAAAAAAAAAAAAAACATTTGATGAAACGGTAATTTGCATGAAAATGCCAAGAGGCATATACAAAGTGGTAATTCATATACCAAAACAAAATTATGAAGTCTCTGCAAAATGAATTTCACCCATTATCTATATAAAAACAGATTATAATAGGACAATCTTTCTCTACAGCAAAAACACTGAAATTGCAGCATAATAGTTTTCATTTAAGAAGTTTAATATATTTCCTATATTATCTTACATATTGTCCTTGAACTGACCAATTAAACAACGAAACCCTTTGCATTTTTACTCTGTATTATAACTAGCACAAAAGAAAAGTCCAAGAAGGAACTAGGTAAATAGTCTTTGGGAAACATTTTTAATTATTATTATTTCTATTTTTACTGCTGAGAGATATGAATCTTCTATTTCTATTGTCTTTTGTCTCCCTTATTTTCACAATTCACGAAAAGGGGAAAAATGGGGTACACTTTACCTTTTTCTTATAATTCAAGTTTTAAATAGTCAGGTAGAAAAAATGGAGGGTTTTCTGAAAATATAATGGAAAAATCCAACACTACAGACAAGCTGAATAAAGTTACAAATTAACAGATGTAACGCCATGAAGCTACTATTTTAATAATAACTTCTCAACTTTAATAGAAGCTCCTCCTGTGAATTTGAGCAATCATCACATATTTGTGATTCACTTTTTTTTCTGGAAATAAATAACTAGGAATTGTTTTGAAAATGTACTTACAACTTTAAAGCATTTTGAAATCCTTAAACAACTTGCTACAGAGGAAAATTTACTCCTAAGTGGCTTTACCTCTGCTCTTTCATGTCTTAGGTCCCTTTGCCTGAAGAACTCTAGTCTCCAACACCATTGCAGCTCTACGTCCACTGTAGCCAGGAGAAGCATTTTCTGTACTGATCATTCCCACCACAAATCAGTGGTGCGGAAGCCTTCGAAACTGCAGAAATGTCCAAAACAGAAAGTTTTCTGTTACTTTGGGGTGCTTTCCATGCATGTACCAGAGAACCGCAGCTCCATGCTGAGGACAGAACGTTGCAGGAGAAAGGCCATTCATTGCTAGTCACTAGAAAATTTTCATGGGTTCACAGCATGCAGCAGGATCTATATTTAGCTTATGTACAGAATAATGAAAAAGGACTGGGTTACATTTATGGAGAATTTGCTGAACACCCTGCATGAGAGGGGACATTTCTTTCACTCAGCATTAATTCTGCACTCTGAGAGGTATCATACCTTTGTCACAGCTTGAACCAAAAATCTCAATGCACCAAAACAATTTCTCACACCACCAAAATCAAGGATGAACATTAGGGGGTGGAGGAGCAGTAAAGGCTGAAGACTTAATTATTTGTCCGAGGCATTTACATTACTCCCAGCCTCTTATAGAAAGGGACTAGACAATTTTCTTTAACCTAGCCTTTGGTGAAACATTCTACGTGCACACAGCAATTGTGCCAGTTTAAAGTAAATTAAAAACTGATTTAATTAGCTCAGCCAAACCTTTTGCATGATGGCTCTTAAATCACTGTCAGCAGTATGAGAAGTACTTTTGCCTCCCACCTCCATTAGTTTTCTCGTTCCTCCTAGCTAATTTTAAACATGTGAGTGGAATTTCACAGTTCAATTAAACCAATTCAGAACTTCCTCGTCACTTAAAAGAGCAATTCTGCCCTCTCCCCTTCTTTCCACACAACTCACAGGTGTTAGCTTCCAGCGCAGATAGATGGAAGCATACCTTGCACTGTCACAGCAGACAGTGGTAGCACCTCTTTCAACAGCAATATAGGGGCAGATCAGCTCCAGATGACTGTCAAACCACAGCCTGAAATGCATTCTTCTTGCCAGCCATCAGCTTTGTATGTGCACAAGCACCCACACAGAACAGTGTTTCACTTCTGTAAATTTTGTTCTTTGCCATCCCTAACTCATGGCAGGTGTAGGCAAACCCCTCCTGAATCTATCTGTTGCATAACATTTTGACCAATATTCTTGCCATGGAGATCTAGGAGAATAATAATGAACTTCAGGTACTTATATTTCTCAAAATAGTTCTGCAATATTTGTCACTCCTTACAACAGAATGTAAATGGTAAACAACATATTAGAATCAACATACGTCCATTGGAATTCCATCAATACTAGTTTAAAAAAAAAAAAACTATTTTTCCCATTAAAAAAAAAAAAAGAAATTCCAGCTCATCTGCTGTTACAGGGGTCAGAACACTTGCAGTGTTTATGAATATATTAAAAGTGAATTGCAAAGTCAAAAGAGAAAGTGACCTAAGGACAAGAATATACAGTTACCAATTGCAGTAAGGCTGGCCACAACAATCACTTTGAACAGCAGTTTCTTAACTTTTGTTCCTTTTCCTACTCTACTGTTGCCCCAAGACTGCTGGGTTCACTGAATACGCCCTAAGACACTGCAATTCTTCAACATCACAGACACTGTTCATCTCTGTGCAAGCCCTTCATGCTGCACCATACCTTGCTTAACTCCTACACAGTCAGTAGAATTTCAAAAGAGAAAGTCAATTATTTATGTGCTGAAATATTCAACAACAGCATGTAGGGAAGACCTTCCAGCATATTATTTCTCCAGTTGTCTCTGGCCTTGCAGTCAGCAAAGATGATAAACAAACGAAAGCAAAGCATAAGCACTAGCAAGAAAAGCAAGTTGGAGAGTCTAAAGACTAGATGCTCTAGGGATGTTAGGGATGCACTAAGAAAAAAACTGTTATCTTCCTAAAGTCCAAACAGAGAGCTAGCAAATGACAAGAAGCAAGTGTGTTTTCATGAACAGTGTAAGTCACAGTGAACACATGGAGAAGGCACACATAAACCATCTGAAAGACACCAGAAATAAAATAAAAGAAAGAAAAAAAGCCATAGAAACAGTATGGAACACAAGGAAGATGCAACTCTTCCCTTCAGCAATTGAGAGCATCTCTTTCTCATACAGACGTATGCTTCATTTGCAGCCTGCTTGCCTGTTTCTGCATAGCAGAACACTGCATTTTGTCTTCCAAAACCCTTCACTGAATCCAAAGTATTGAGCCAGGTTAAAAAAAAAATCCATCTGAGGATGGTAAAGCAGTCTGGCAGAGTAAAAGAAGCAGCTACGAACACTACAGAAATATTAAAAATGCCTCAACCCCTTTCAAACGTGTGGGAGAAAATTACTCCACGCCCCAAACCTAACTTGATACTGAGCTGAGCAAGACACATCAGGACTGTATTTAAGATCTGTAGTATCTAAAAGTATCCGATCCAGGCATCTATAGATAAAAACTTATCTGCATTTAACTGTCTTTAGGAAGCTACAGTCAGAAGACTCTGTCATATCTTTCTCAGGACTGCTGTCAAGTTCCCGTTTTTCTGATATCCCTCCCTTGTATAAATATTTATACTCATTACTGAAACTATTTCTTTCTCATAGTTGAATGAACAGCTGGCACTTGAACAGTTTAACATTATTTTGCAGTCCCCAGGATCATTTCTGTTGCCCTCCCTTGAATTCTGGGGAATACAGAGGGGGAACATGGTCATTCTGAATCCATCTCAGCACACAGACACAACATTCCAGTACCAGTTGCAGCTCTGTGCAGCCACTGGTAAATGCCTTCTCCTGCCTCTGCCCAGCATTGTTCTCACTGTACCTCCAAAGGTCACACTAGCTCATTTGCCCCAGTACTACAATAAGAGAAGTAATTAACTAGCATGAAGTCTAATTTTTTCTGGTTTTCAAAACCAACTTTTATCCTGTGATATGTATCATTTGCTTTCCAGTTTCACAAACCTATTATTTTCCATTTGACTATTAAAAATATATTTTGAGTATTTTGAGGGTTTGACCATTTAACCCAGAATCTGAAATCACTCTATAATGGTACTTCTTAAAAGACTACCATGTTTCCCTTTATTTCTTGTGTTACCTTCCTGTGTATCTGCATCATTTACCAGCAAAGATTTCATCTCACTGTCTAGAGTACTAATAAAAATATTTTCAAGTGTTGACCAAGGATTAGCCCTGGGGAAACCACTAAAAGCATCCCCACTTGAGATACTTCTTTAATAACAACTACATCTTGAAATCTGCCAGTTAGCCATCTAACATATGCCTTGCTAATCATAGGCAACAAATATTCTTTAAACAAACAGTCATGTGGTGGTCCAGCTTCAAATACCTTGAGGAACTGGGAAGGAGACATCCTTCTGCTTCATTCCAAATACATTGTAACTTATTATATTTCCTAGCTGTAACTCAAAAAAGTCTCAATTTTGAATGTAAAGTAAGAGCTTACTGATTTCAACTACAAATTCAACATGCAAAATGCAAAGATAAATTGGAAAGGGTCACATTAGAAAACACATTCCATTGCCTTGAAATGAGATTACATTGGCAGAAGTTATCTTGGTTATAGCTAAAAACTACATCTTATAACGATCCTTTATTTTAAAAGCTTTGTTATTTTTAAATCTGTTCACCATTGATAATGGACTCTTTTGCCTTTCTATATGCTTCTTATTTAGATAGGAACTTACATTTAGTATCAATTTCTTTCCATCTTTTATATAATTTTTTAAAATTTTATATTTTTATAAAAAGATTTTATATGAATGTTTTGTCACTGCTTCTATATTAGGAATTTAAGAGTCTCTAGTACTGGCTCAGACCAAAGGTCCATCTGGCCTAGTGTGCTTTATCCAAGAATGGCTGCATGTATT
This sequence comes from Cygnus olor, assembly GCF_009769625.2. Lineage (NCBI taxonomy): Eukaryota > Metazoa > Chordata > Aves > Anseriformes > Anatidae > Cygnus > Cygnus olor. Next base: position 20,212,557 of record NC_049170.1, on the reverse strand, counting down.
AGTAGAAAGCAGTAAGGACAGGGGAAACATACATGATACTTCCCCCACTTACACTATCCCTGATTCCAATTGGTTTCAGTCTGATGTATTTCCTGAGCCTAGTGTGGTTTGTCTCATTTCACAGTGGATTTTTTTTCTAAATGCTTGTCCTGTCCTTGAACTAATCTTAAAGTTTTGCACTCACATGGTTTTCTAGTAAAAAATTCCATCATTTAATACTTTCCACAAAGAAACAGCTCCTTTTGCTTGTCTTGCTTGTGCTTCTGACTAACTTCCTTTGTTCCTACTTCTTGTATTTAAAGACGGAGAGAGCAGTCACTCTTCGTCTACCTTCTCTATGATGATTTTGTAGACTTTTCTACAACACCTTTGTAAACTCTTAAACATCTTCTTAAGATTGGACTCATTCATTCCTCTCATTGAATTTGATCTTACTTGGTGACTTTCCTATTTTGGGTTGGTTTTGTTTTGTTTTGTTTGAAGGTGCCAGAGCCAAAACCATTATTCAGACTATGAGTGAACAAGGGATTTTGACAGAAGGTATGATGAAGTTCTTCCTTTTGTTTTCTATTGTTTTCCTATTTATTTCTAATGCTTTATTTGCTTTTGTGACTGCTATAGTGCACTGAGACAATGTCTTCACAGATAGCTCATGACCAGTAATGGTTAGTTCTGAGGACATCATTTTATACACATAAACTATACATATGCATTTATCTGCACTTGTAATCTCATTTTCCATTTCATTGTTTGGTTATTTACTATTATCATGGTTTTTTGTGTGTGTTTTTTTTTTGGTTTTTTTTTTCAATTATTCACGTTCTACACTTGCCTTACTGGAATAACTTACGGTTATCACAGACTTGTTTCTGTCATTTCTCATCCCTTTTATAAGGTCTTTTATGAATATCACCTCCTAACCAAGACTGATACTAATCAGTGTGATTGTGAATGGCACATTTTTATTATAATTTGGTAACATTTATACTACTTATGAGTTAATTGTTTTAAGCTTTGTGAATAGGGCCTTTTAAAGGTCCATATAAACACAGCACTACTTGGCATCATGGTCTGCTCACACATAAAAAGTATAATCAGATGATACTGATAGTAACCATCAGTGTTTAAATTGCCAATTAACTCTTCTGCTGTATCAGAGTAAAGCCTATTGACAAGTCACCCATACTGACTAAGGGACTGGATTAAGAAGCTCTCACCTGTTAAATTTAGAAACTGTCCCAATATAGGTTAAAGCTGACTACTAAAACCTGCTTCCAACCAGCTATATAGCTTTCAAGTACCCAAAAAGTTTCTTAGTGAACAGTTCCTTAATCTTTAAAAATATTTTTTTGGTATTCTAAAATTAATCTTAAAACGTTTTCTTAGTATTAGACACCAAAAAATAGAGGTAACAAGCTACTACGGAACTTTCTTAAACAAACTTGCAAAATGTAAGATACTTTATACCTCTCACCTAGGACTAGTCTACATTGAGTGACCTCATTTTGTTTTAAGAAGAAAACAGTAAAAGTGCCAGATGGAAACACAGATAGTTACTACAGAACAGTTGATGAATGATGCTTTGTTCAAACGCCCTTTCTGCACAACCTTACCTACACCCATCTTAATGACCTTAACAGATTACCTAAGTTATTTGTGTATGCAAATATTGACATGAGGGCCTATTATAGACAAAAATGAACAATAACGTTGTTTTTTTTAAATATACCACATATTTTTCACTACCCAGAAATTTCTGATGTTATCAACATTTTTATTATTAAAGCACATTTTCAAAGTAAAGCTTAAAAGCAGAACTCTCCTCTCACTTCTGCAAAAGAAAATTTGTCTGTGATGTTTTGCCCTTCATGCACATAAGACCTGCTTGTAGACTTTGCATTAAAAAAAACCTTGCTGGAATTAAATGATGATTTAGGGATTTATAATTGTTTTTCAAGACAGCACAGCTTTTCACTGACTTGGCTATTTGTACTTTTATCAGTAACATTAACATACTAAAGCTGCTTTTTAACACCGTCAGGCAGGTCCCCACAAAGCAGTGGAGAAGGGAATTACTATCATCATTATTATCTAACATAACACTTTCAGAATAGAATTCCAACATTTAATGAATAAAAACTCATCCAGAAAATCCAGGAAAGAGAAAAAAAAAAAAAAAAGGAGTATTTAAAAAGCCCTGATTTCCTTTGTGCTGACTTAAGAGTATTTCTAACCAACCTGCCAAAGCTACAGATGTATGAGGGGGAAGTGTGGAAGGTATCTGTGGGGGAAAGCACAGACAAAGCAGAGATGTTGGCAAAACTCTGTGCAAGAACAAGACTTTCAGGATACCAAAAAGAAATACAGTTAAAAAGACTAAGGAGTCTTTACAAACCTTCATTTTTTTCAAAAAAATAAAATAAAATAAAATAAAATAGCAAGGAAGAGGAAAACAGTAAAAAAGACTGATTATTGCTAGCCTTGTGGTCACAGGCTTTAAAAAGAACTATCATTAAAACAAAAGGAAAACTAAACAATTTTTTTAAAATTAGCAATTACCTTAGGTAGGGATCACATTGACCAAATGAAAGCAAAATATTGCTGAATGTCTATAGGGACATCAAGATTAACACTTGATAAGAAAGATTAAACAGCTTTTAGTACAATTTTATTATTAAACCATCCAAAAAGCATACTTGAAAACTAATCTTAACACAGAAAAGCATTACTTTATTCACCTTCACAGTTTTTTTATTTGCGTTCAGAAAGCTATTATCTACACAGGACTATAAATTGGCCAAGGTCATTTAGAGCAATGACTCTAACACAAATAAACTTTGCTTAGCAAATACAACTATGTCCGCATGGAGACAAGTGAAGTTTCCATAACATCGTTTGAATAAAGTGAACCATGCTTTCCATCATCAGGCTTGATACTTATGTATATAAGTGCAACAGTCCTTGTGTTTCAAGGCAAGAAAACTTCTGAAAATCTAAAAATGTTAGCAGTATTCTGTAGCAAATTTTAGAAATACTGTGCTAAATCATACCTCTAGCACCAAGCAAAGGCACACAGATTCAAACTACTACTGGTTCACTGAAGCATAATCCTAATATGACCCTAAAAAAATGGTTTGTGAAAAAACACAGATGAAACAACTTAGGCCCAGCCCAGCAGTGGATTACAATGTATGACAAAATAAGTAAGACAACAAAAGACTGGCAGGATGTCCCCTCAGTTTGAGGTTTGCACAAAAGCTAAGGGATTTTCCTGTGTGCAACAATCTGTTGGCAGAGCACTTGGAGCTGGCCACAAAGACCTACCAAAAGGTTTGGTCTCCTGTACCCTGATGACTAAAGTCTTTGGAACAAGTATGCAGATTTGTCATTCCACTAAACCAATATGAGAATGAAACTGTGCCTCTATATTTTCTGGCTTTTTTTTTTTTTATGAAAATAACAATCTAACGAGATAAATTCCATCCTCAGAAACATACTCTACCCCGTTGAGATGTTAACAGAGAATTCAAGAAGAATGCCACCACATATTAAGCTGGCAGAGGACCAGCCCAGGTGAAAGAGGAATGGACCGGCCCAGGTAAAAGAGGAAGACAGTCACAAGCACATCAGTGTGTATCAATGGCAAAAGTGTCCAAAGGTGTCCATAACTCAAGTCTCACCAGGAAGTTATACAACTTCCCTCCAGAGAAGAAATCATACTACATCCAATCTACATAGTTTGGATAGAGTTGAAAGGACAAAAAGCAACTTCCCTGTGAGAGTCAGGAGGGTTTCATGAAGGTGGGATATACTAAGGCTAGAGCCAAATGTAAAGACATATGACAAACATTATTTTCACTGGGCTTCCAATTCTGTGACCACATCTATAACATTAAATGGATATTCTCATATAATTGTCACGTACTTTTATAAATCAATACCCTGGCAAGTTACTTTTACCTGATACTTAGGAAAGCAGACATTGATTAGCCTTTAGGAATAAAATTTAAATACCACAGGCTGGCAAGACTAGACCATTAAATTTATAAAATATCTCAATATTACTGGATGCATGCAGTTCTAAGAAAGGAATCATTAAAGGGAACTTTAATTATCAAAAAAGCAGCCTAGAGAACAAATGCTAGTAGTAATACAAAGTAGAGAGGTAGTAGTGGTAGAGAGATTTTAGATGCAACTTTTTCATACTGCACAGAGAAAATACTCTTTTGGCTTAGTTTAGGACAATTCTGAGAAAAAAAAAAAAAAAAAGAGGCATGTCAACAAAGTAACAAAGTATTGAATAATTACCAGGGTGTTTGAGTTAAATTGAATGAAAGGAAAAAGCAAAAGCAGATAGCTACTACATTTGCTTATATTTCCAAATGAATAGCATGTGAGAACTTAAGCAACTTGGATAGTAAAATCAGCTGAAAGGATGAGATATTGATCTGAATTTGAATGAGCTTCAGTGTTTCTTTTTGGACATTAAAAATAAAGCTTTTCTAGAACCTCTATTCAAACTAAAGTAAAAATCTCAAAAGAAAGGCTCCACATCTAACATCACCAATATCCACTTCGAAAACAATATTAGAAGTAACAAATTGGATTAGAATAAGAAAAAGCACAGAAGATAAAAGATGCATCTCAAAGACTAGAGAGTGAAGGGGCAAAGTTAGTGATACAAAAGTGAGTTAGATTTTTTTTTTTAGGTATATAAAAGCAAAAAATGAAAACTCCCCCAATCATTCAAATAAAAAGAAAATGCAAAAGGAAATGCAGATGTTCTTCAGACAGAAGACAGAATACAGACAGAATTCAGTCAAAATTAAACAATAATCTTCCTCAATATTCAATAAGCATGATGATAATGGGAGGGGAAAAAAAGAAAAAAAGAAAAAAAAAAGTATGGCTAATCAAGTTTGGAAAGGTAATTAATGAACCTGAAATGGAACTGAAATGCAGATTTTTGTATGCCCAAATTGGAAGACTCTGGAAATGACTATCCAAGTGCAGTGAATAAATCCCTGGCAGTTTGAAATCACAATTGTCATAATAAGGACTATTAAAGTATCTATCAAATCATGCATGGCAATCACAGAGAAGAACTACAAAGTAATAAGGTTTTTATATTAAGTTAGAAAAGATGAATACTGATCTAAAAATTGCATATTCAGATACAGGTAGAAGATACCTGATTTCACCAATAATTCAGTGAGCCTTGCTGATAGCAGAATGATGCTAAAGGGTTGAAAGGCTCCCAGGAGGAAGTACCTCAAGGGCCTTACTGGGATCAATTTTATTAAATAATTTTATTAACGAGGTACTGCAGTAAAGATGATTCTCTAGGAAAAAAAATGACTGAGTTTGAAGTCTAGAGTAACAGGATGGGATTTAATATTACTTAAAGCAAAAATATGCTCTTCAGAGAATTTCTACTGCAAGATACAAGTTTACTAGTCAGAAAGAGGTGTATTTGCATATCTGAATCAATCACATAATGACTGTAGGACACCAGAATGGCTATGGAGAAAAGAAAATACAACTCTAAAATGAATCAGGCCAAGGTATTTTTAAAATCTCACTTACAATAGTGCGAAAAACACTGTGGTTCTCTGTGCTCGAAAGAGTTGAGTTCCCATTAAGAATAGGCAAGGGCAGGACTTTGTGGAATAGGGAAACTTTTGCAAGGGCACATGAAGACTGACTACTTCTTCAGCATCATTTAACAAAGTCTGGGAATTACAGCTCTCTCTATGTATACATGGGAGGTAGATGCGCCATGCAAACAAAAAGACAACTCTAGCATACAAACAGATGTAGCCTTGCCATGAAGAAATTTAGTATGCAAATTGGAATGAGGCTTTTAAACTCTAGTAGGGAAAGTTACAAAACAACCTTCAAAAAGAATAAAGAGTACTGAAAAGATGGATTTGCAGTTTGACACATCTGTTAAGAAGTTTACATGACATGCTTGTCCACAAGAGAGAGAACTAGAGCTGATGACTCAAGACACCCACTCTTGTACTGTCTCCTATGTTCCCAAGTTACCACTAACAAAATTTGCACATATAAATAACAACCAGAAGCCACACCAATCAGCTGTTTTATCATCTTCAATAGAACTTTAAACAGTTTTCCAAAGGCCCTCAGTATCATTATCCCCATCATGTAGAAAGGGAAATGGAAGTGATGTAGCTTGCCACAGGTAACAAGAAATACCATCAGCAAGGTTAGGAATAAAGAGCAGACATCTCAAATCTGGATGTACTGCACTGTCTTAGCACAAACCAGCATAGGTTGACCCATGCATTACATCATGTCTAAGGGAAATTGTCTAACAAACAAATAACATCTAAGGTAACACATGATTAGACACAAAAAGCCAAAAATCTCACTGGTTTCAAAATCAGGCTCAAAACATGTATGACAATTTCTGTGAGGCAATTCTGATGACAGCTGAGGACCTGACTCAGTGACCCTTCCAGTGCAATGTTCCTAACTGAAGTGAGTCAAAGTGCTCATTAAACAGGAAATTCTTTCTGAAACCCCTCTCTTCTATTGGGCCAGTCCTTGAAAACTGATAAGAAATAGAACTGAGTAAATGGACCAGTTTCTGTACAGTACACTTTTCAGAAAATAAACCAAACACTGAACAGGATATGAAAGTGAATGAATGCCAGATCCACAGGATACATTTTAACAGCCAGCTTTATTACTTTAACAGAGGAGGACTCTGTGTTTCAGGTCCCAACCCTCCCACTTTATTTGGAGGCAGTGTCAGAAAAGGTCATATTACAAAATATAAACAAATTACTAACATGGAGCAGATTTCCTCAGATTGTCCAAGTTCCTCAAGTCATTCTGGACCATAGAAATACTTTCTGCTACAGAAACAAGCCTACCAACTAAATCCTAAGTCTTGTTTATACCTGTGGGATATACCTTGCTCCCACGTCTCATTTATACATCTGGCACATATTTATATGCTGCTCCCAAAGCAAAAACAACCAGAATAGCTGCAGTTCCAGATACCTGCATCACACCCACATACATGTACACACAGTGTGCCTATATTCTGCTGATCCAAACCCCAAAATCATGGCAAAAGTCAGTTCCTACATCTGATACATGAAGCATGTCACCCCTAAAAGTTCAGGCCTGGCATATTAGATGTGATTGTGTGATCAACAACACATTTACTCCCAAAGTTATCCTAGTCAAGTTATCTTAGTCACCTACCAGTAACATTGTGAGGCTCTATCAGCTGCAGCCTGTCTCACTGATTACGCACCAAGCTTCCTGTCAGGGGTCTCTGACCAGGTTAATTTTGCATGTGGCAATAACCACCTAATCAATCCGCGTCTTTCTAAATCATAATGGAGCACCTGCACATCCAGACATGAATCTTCCTCCTGACATCCTCCACAAACATAAATTACAAGTTTACTGCACAGTCCAGACAAGTCTCGGTGACCCCTTGACAGGGCAAAGAGAGGTCATGCAACAATCTGATTTTCAGCATCCACTCCTTCCACCTTTCCACTTTCTGAATCTTAAAACCTGCTGTTGTAGTTAGTATAACTCTCCAATCCCACAGGAATGCAACTTTGAAGTGACAACTTGCTCCTAACTAGGATAACATAAGCAATGTTTCCATTAGCAAGTACTGCAGCACAACAGGAGTAGATCTGTAGAACGAAACAGTTGGTACTGAGTACATAAAGTCCATGTTGTATGGCAGGGGAGAGTAGCTATGAGCTAGTTCTAGTTTGGGCCAGTGGACTGGATACACTTTAGTAGCTGGAGCACATCAGTCAGTTTAGTTTCATCTGGAATTAATACACTTTTTATGCTCCAACACAACCCTGCAATGCCAAGGACAGTGTGGTGGGTGGAATAATCAGGAGATTCACTTAAAAACCACACCCGCAGTCAAAGCTAAAATGTTAGTGGTCAAAACTGTCTTACTCTTGACTAACTAATACCTGGTCAGCTAATTGCCATGGCCATGCAAGAACACCAGTGGTTATTCTCTGCTTTAGAAGGCTTTTGATACTTTTAAATACCCCCTTCACCTCCCCTCAGATCTTACTATGGCTTGGCTAATTACCAAATACCTTAAAACATTAGTTGTTTTTCTACAAAAAATAATACCAGTAAGACCTACATAGGTAAGGCAAATCTGTCATACCCAAGTACCTTTGCATCTTAGCCATCTCTTCTAAACTTTCCATTGAAGGCTCTGTAAGGCTTTCTAGTCTGTAACAGAGAGGCTGAAAATAGAGAGACTTTCTCCCACAGGCTGAAAAGAGAAAGGGGCAGGATTCCTTTTCAGTATTGGTACACTAAGGCACAGCCCTGAAGACAGCCAGACCTTGACCTGATGCAGACTCTTCAATTTCCCCATAAGCCAATCCCCCCTTTCTCCCAAATATCAAATATGCTGCACCAAAACTCTCACCAGACATATTATCCTTCACAGCCACTTACCCAGCCAGTATTCTGGAACTGGTAACAGGTACCCTGTTATGCCAAACTCTATAAAAATCAGTTAACCCCAGCAATGTAGGCCACAACCCTTGAGCAACCTGGTCTAATGGAAGTTGTCCCTGCCCAAGGCAAGGGGATTGGAATTAGATGATCTTTAAGGTCCCTTCCAACCCAAACCATTTTATGATTCTGGAGGACATTTCTCCTTCTCTGGGCTGGAAAAAGACTGGACTGTCCAAACAGGTCATCGTTTCCATTTATACCATCATTCCCTAGTGAAGAACAGGGTTAGCAGACAGAAAGCAGGGGCAGCAGGAGTGAGGCTCAGAAAGGCTGAAGACAACCACCTTTGAAGTTCAAAATAATCACCTCTCAAATGTTATCTTCTTCATACTGGTCTTTCCTAAAGTCCAGTATTTAGTCACTACCAGGAGTGAGGTTCAGACTGCATCCATTTGCAGGTATTTTTCAATATCTGCCCCTTTTACCTCACCTTTCTGGAGGTCTGAACAGGGTAACTAAGTTACCAAATGAGGAAAGACGGGAGAAAAAGAAAGTAATTCAAGGCTGCTTTGAAAAAAAGTACTTACAGATTTTCATTAAAATATTGTGGTTGCTAACAGTGGAAGTACGTTGGTGCAAGCCAGAGAAATAACTTTCAAATAAAAAGTACACAAACATTTCTGTAACTAAGCCATTATTTGAATATAACAGAAAGGGTTAGAAAGCAATACTTGTGTCACCCTAATCTGCTTTTTGGAAAAGTAAACGCTTATCCTCTAAGATCTCTGTAGACATATGCAGAAGTGTCACATGTAAACTTCTGCTACTTCCTGTCTTGTATTAGAATGGTTAAAAAGTTTAATCATTGTACTTTCTACAGCGCTGGCTTTGTCACAGCTAATGTAACTACTGACAAGCTAAGGAAATCACAGACATAATGTGTTAACATGCAGAAAAAATAACTGAGTGGCACAGAGGACCAGATACCCCTGCTGTCAAGGTCAATGAAGTCTATGAGCATTACAGGGGTGAGACATTCAAATCTCCAAGGATCAAGATTAAAGATGGTATTAGCTTTAGAAGAAGCAGAGCATCTTGTTCTTCAGCAGGAGGTTTACTGCCTGAGATGCTGCCCTAGCAACTGATGCACAATACAAAAGCATCAGATAAGACAGAATTAAAAGCTGAAATGATAAGCAGGTAACGGACAATATAGGAAAAAAAAGAAATAAGAAATTATCTTTTCCTTACAAGTACTTAATTACTCAAGGATCTCTGCAGTTGCTAAATCCCAGTGTTCATCTTCTTGGTTAATTAATTTCTTTTTTCATTTTAAAAGCTTCATTTTAATTAGCTCCTAAACTGAGTTACTATAAAAAGAGATTTTATTTTCATTTTCTTTTTACTATATGTAAAAAACACTGGCTTCAAAAATATATTCTCATTAAAAATAATGAGTGATTTTGATATTACTTGAATATATTCAAATGACATACGAAAAAATTGGGGGTAGGGAGGCATCATCTTTATTTAGTTGCTTAGCACTGTAAAAGAAAAAGCCATATATCTAAATATCAGAAACCTTCCAAGTTGACTAAGTCTTGAAGTCAGTAGTGTTTAATGAGAGACTCAAATCCTTCAGTCAGATGACAGATAGATTGATGCTTACAATAGTTGCCACAGAACACTTTTTATAGTTGTCTTCATTACAGCTTATATTTTTTCATGCCATAAACAACAGCACAAAGCAGCACATGCACTACAGTCAATACTGCAGCAAAATGTGAAAATAGCATAACCGACAACTTTATGCTTAGGTTTACATAGCTGTTTTAGCCTCCAATTAGGATGTTCAGAGTTTTTAATAAGTACATATTGACTGAAGATTTTACTTCTCCATCCATAGCACATGCATTTGTTGACAAGATATTGTAATTACCATGGATTAAAATGAAGTCCGTGAAACACTATGCTATATATTTGAAGATTATATAAACTACTTTTGTCTTTCATATAAGTCTTGCTTTGCAATTTAATCTGAGCATTGTATCACAAATAGAAAATGAAACAAGGAAGAAATAAATTTTATCTTTTTCTTTTCTATCTTCTAAATAGATACTTCTTTTTTTTTATTATTTCAATGAGAAAAAGCCGAAGAGGTGTTTTTCTAGACTGGACTGAATGTTTTGATCATTGAGAAATAGACCATTCTCTACTAAATTAAAGTGTATCTCATGTAAAGCATCCCACCAATCCGAACACACATTTAACCAAACACAGGCTTAACGGGATCAATGTAAAATTTACTAGTGTCAGAGACATAAATGAGTACAATGCCTTTGATTTTGAAGTTGAATGACACTGTTTTAATGTAACACAAACACATTTTAATTATCTTTCCATGATGCTTACCTTTGTTGCTGTTTTCTAAAGAAAAACTTGTCAGGACATCTCTATCAAAATATTTAGGTTATCGTTTGATTCAATTCCACTTGAAGTCAACAGTTTTGCAACCAGTTTACAATTAGCATTCATTTCTCATGCATGAGTTGACCCACTTAAACAATACAGTAAATCCATGCCTTTAGGGATCTTTCTAGATGACTTGTTTTACTTCCACCACACAACTCATTTTATATTGTCAATATAGTGAGCAAGGTTACAGTCATTCTGTCAAATTTATTTATTTAAATTAGAATCAGAAAGACTATACTATTCCCTGTGGAAATTCACGGAAAACTTTTTGAAACTTTGAGATGTATTTTAAATTCATAAAAGCACTACAGCATTTGTAATCACCTAATTTCATATGAAAGCAGTAATACAGAGGAAAATAATATTTATAGTCATTTCTTCTATAAACTTATTAATAAGACTTGTGAAATCCTAGAAAAAAAAATGCATAATAAAGCATTGCTACCCATAACATATTTGATTAAAAAGAGAGCAAAGAGGTTTGTTTTCTAACTGAGCCTACAGAATAAAGCCAAATGGAATTTAAAAGGCAGCTATATACATGTCACATCTGCTTCCTTTGACTACCAGAGATCCACTTAACCTAAGATATTTCCCCTTACATCTCTGAGGACAGTTTCAGTCTCACATTTGTGAGGATTCTTTTGAGGTCACTTATCATTGCTCGCTGTGGGGCTGCTGAAAGGGAGCCTTCCACAGCAGAAATTGTCCCAAGGTCACAAGCTATTCAAGTCCAAACAGACTCAGCTCTGACAGACAACAGTTCCATTTTAGAAACCTGCTGATGTAGAGTTTCTTTCACATATTTGTATGTGAACTTCACTATACATTTGGGTTTAGTATTTCAATGGACTGACCCATGCACCCTTCTGAATTTGCACATCTAATGCTATCAGAGGCAGTATGGGATATAATACCTCAAACTACTCACTGATGTCCATTATAAATCCCTACGTGTTAATGCTAGAAGTTTTTCCAAATGCAGTTGCCTCTCCTGGGCAGGGTTTTGTTTTCCAGCTTCTCAATGGTAAAATCTTTCAGTTCTTTCTGTTGAAGAGTTATACATCTTTCCATCTGCACCCATAGAATACGACCTAATGTGACCGAGTTATACACTGCAGCAAAATGAAAGTCCACCTGCTCAGTAGAGTATCTCCAGTAAAGTCATCCATGTTATTCAATTCCAACTGTACCAACAGATCCTTACACAATGATTGCAATGAGCAGCTGGCAGTCCAAAATGGCATCTCAGAGTCCAAAAAATACCGTTTCTTCCAATGTGTTGGGAGTTATTGTCATGTATATCACAGGAATTAAGAAAACTGAGAGACCAACAGTGAGAACCTGAGAAGGTTATGGGGACAGTAAAAGTCAGTGTCGCCCCTGATGCAAAAGGAGCACAGTGCTCTGCATTCTCAGTGAAACGCTCCTCTCCAGCAAATGGCTGTAAAATTTGCTAGCAAACACTGTGCCTCCCCCTACCTCTAATGGACAGCTGACACAGAAGATAAAGGTTTACTCCTGGTGCCATTTAGTGGATAGGCATGAATATTTCTATTTCTGTGGTTTAGTTTTTTGTGTAAATAAGGACTGCATAAATTGAGATTCCAACACCTTCCCCTTTCTTAGACCGCACTGAAAATAATTAAATTTAAGACAGTAAAGAAGTGAGAAAAAAGCTCTGAGGAAAAGTCCAGAAGAAAGTTACTGGTTGTTTTTACAGCAACATTTTATGGTGTGCATAATATCATACTACACAGTAAAAATATAATAAATGAAAGAATATATTACAAAGCTGAATGCACGGTGACTATTATTCTACATAGGGATCAAAGTAGGAAGAAGTGAAGAAAGCAGCATGCCATTATATAATTTAATACATTTTACTGACAATGTAGGTAAAGAATTCACATACACGGGTACTAATTTAACATTGTGTTTTCCTAACTTCTGTGTAATATTTTAATAATGACCATTAATGAAGGATTTTTCTTTTTTAAGTTGAACATACACTGAGGTTTGAAACTCATTCTCAAAGATCTCCAGCTGCTCGCTTAGCACAATTTCTGTCTAAAATACTACTTACATTTCCTTAGACTCATCATTTCTTAAGCATGTATTCAGTCATTGTACAAATTTCTCAAAGCTGTACAGTATGCAAAAGCTATATAAGAATCTGCAGAAAATACTCAGTCATCGAAAATTGATGGGATTCTTTTGCTAAGTCATTTCAAAAGCATTTATTAGGACTCTGCATTTAAAGGCAAAAATATTTCTGCTTACTCAGAATAAAAACTCAAAATACTTCAACACAAAAATACCAGAAAGCCAAACGACATAGGGCTTCTCAGAATCTGTATTTGTATGTATCTATACAAAGCAAGACTAAAAGAGGAATCCAGAACTGGGACAAGTTTGGAAATGACTCTATACGTGTATGCTCACTGCATCAGAGTACAGAAGGAATCTTCTTACAGAGATACACTTACATTAGCAATGGGAATGACATATTCAACTTCCTATCTTCCAAACATAAAAAAAAATGCTGTTGAAATCAAGTGTAATTTGCTTAATTCCATGAGTTACACATTCGAAATGCAGTTGTGTGGAATTAAGCCTAGAGCACACCCAATAATGAATAGCTCCTGGAGCTGCATTAAACTGTCAGAGGAGACAACAGGAGCAGAAGGCAATCAGTATCATGGCACACTGAGCCTTACACTTCTGCTATGTGCATGCAGCAGTTCATAAACCAGTCAGCAAGTGCTATTCTTTTTATGTTAGCAGATACAGTTGTCATATATCATTAAATGCATATTTTCCAAATGAAAAAAAAAAAAAAATCATGCTTGGTAATATAAAGACAGTCAGATTAAAGTGTAAATCACTTCAGAAGCAGTGAATATACCAGCATTGCCTAGAATAAAATAAGCTCTTTTTGTATGCAATTTAACATGCTTACCCAGTCTCTTCATTGATGTGCCATGGCTGGTTTTGTGAAATGTAGACATTCATGTTGCTGTCAGTTTTTCTTGTTCCCTTTCATGCTGTTCTTCTCCTTCACTTGAATTCAATGGAAGGAAAAAAGCCCTTAGAGACGAATATCTGCAGGCTGTACACTGTGAATCCTACAAATGGAACTTCAGGCCTTGTTGTTAACATCTCCTCCTGCCAATTTTCTCTACAATCTGTTTTGGCAATTTGAGAGACCATCTTATGTTTGAGCAAGTAAACAGGTTGAACAACTGTGCCAGTAACTTCCAAATGTGGAGTTATGGCTCAATGTCAGTTAGGGCCAGTTTCTAATTTCAGATGTGCAGATGTGCACAACTACAGTGGTAATATGATCTTTTCTTCCCCGTTAGTTGATATATTAAGATATATTTGTATCACATCTAAGGCAGTACCCATCTCTTGTGTCTTTTTCCAGAAAATGCTTGTTTAGTTGATTCAAATTATGGGGGAAATCCTGTCCTCCATCACCTCCCTTGAGGCTGCATGAATGTAACTGAAGGTAGAATGTCAGAATATTATCCTCAACACTTAAAAAAAAAAAAAAAAGGCAACATTTTTCATTTTTCATAAAATCAAAGAGAGGCTAAAAAGCTACATGTTCAGTTTCTCATTCAAATCCATATGCTGCTTTTAAAAATGATACAAAATTTTCATTTGTAAGAAAGTTCTATTACATATCATTAAAAATATATATAGGAAAAGTGCATAACAATTGGATTATTTTCTAAAAACCTTGTTTTCATACAAATAAGCAAAAGGTTCTGTGAATTTACTTCCTGGAATTAGGGTGTTTAAATAAAACTTGTTGGCTGTATTTTCAGCTTTTACAAAATCAGTTTTACTTCATGCTCTCTTTCTGCAGTTTTACTTTCATGCACTCTCCTTCAGTGAAGAGTTCAGCTCCCTGTACATGGGGAGCTGTACATACACCACCATTCACCAAGGTGATTCAATGACTTTCTCTCCTGAGTAAGGGACCCTCCTTTTTAAATTAAGGTCTTAACCAAAGTAGGGTACCTTGGAAATGTGCTTTTTAAACCAAATCTAATCTATTTTATTATTTTCTTTTTTTATCCTGAGGTACAGTTTCCATTTCACATACAATTCAAACCTCCTGGAAAATGAGTCTTGTACATATAAAAGAACTGCCCACATTTTGCTAGCTCTCATATGGAAGAAGGACACAGATGTGTGATTCTTCTTGCTTCCACATGATTTAAGTTCATATTAGCAAGAAAGTGAAAGTGAGAAATGCTTACAGAGGGTCTCAATGTAATTGAGGGCAACCCCTATGATAGTTTCCATGTATCCTTCCAGCCATACAACCTAGCAAGCAGACTCTACTATTCAAGCATCAGCCTTTATCTTAATGAAAGCTTCACACTCCATCAATTTGTATGGAAACCTGTTTTGCTTTATACCTTGTAGAGATTTACCAGGAACAGATTTAAGAAAGAGCAACTTATTTCACATAAAATAAAATATGTGTCAAAACATACATCTAGACGTAAAAGTGTAATGGTATTAAGTTGCAGCTCATTGTTACAAACTGTTGTAAGTGTTCCATTTCCCTGAAGGAAAGATTATCAAGTTCCTACTTCTTCATTTAGACGTGTCACGAGAGATCAATAAATAGACTTTTGCCATCTTCTTTAATTATTCTGTTTCTTTTGCCACCTTACCTTTTTCTTTGTAAAAGTTTACAGTTAGCTTATTGGTAAGATTGCCTATAAAAATATTTTAGGTTTTGTTTTTAATTTTGAGAATACTTGCTTTCATAATGAAAATCCTACCTCAAAGTTCAAAGTGGTCGAAAAAACACTTGCAAGGTCTTTAACAAAATGAACACATTTCTCTGCACGAACAGTATACATTTCATGTGTATTAACTACATATTCAATGCCATGAATCGGTGAAATGCAGTGGCATTATCTGATGAAAAACTTATATTTGAAATAATTGAAAAAATAGTAACTTATAATACATTTTAGGAACTAATACGTGTGAAAATTATTCAAATTTTAAAATGTCTGCTCAGCCATGCAAAGGATGCTAGAAATCCTGAAAGCTTGTCAGTAAAAAACCTGCTTAGTTTATGCAGCCTTCTCTACATCAATCTAGACTAGCATGCTAGTGTGCTTGGCTTACACCTTTCAAGCTAACTCAGTGCTAAGAAGCTGTAACAGTTGTAGCTTGCAGCAGCTGATCCTGTATGTCCCAGAGAGGCTTTGGGATTCTTTCTACACATCTGTAGAATTATGTTTCTAACTCTAAAAAATAAAAAAAATAAAAAATAAAAAAAAAAAAAAGAAGAAATATGGGGGTAAATTTCATTCTTTTCCAATAAACTCCATTCTGCTCCTGGTACATCCACCAACTCACAAAATACATTTCATTATTTGGTCTAAGTCTTCAGAAGCAGGATTGCTTTCTGATTGCAAACCAGCAACTGAAATCCAACCTTCCCCCCTTTATCAACCTGCTCTCCTCCCATTCCTCCTGCTTTTTACTCACAGGGTTTATATTGACAGCATAAGAAATTGTTTAAAAATTCTGAGCACTACACTATTATTCATGTATCCTGCAAAACTTATCATCTACGCAAAAGACAATATTTAACAAAGCCTTCCACTAAATATTATCTATTATTGTTATTTTTTTGTTATCTTCATCAAAAATAGCTACACACTTACCCCTTCAATGAAGCTGTTACAATTTTGTTTCAAATAGGCTCTTTGAGAAGTTTCTAATACTTCAAGGTGATATCAAAATAAAACTGAAAATTAAATATACATATTAGTATTCTTCACTTTTGCTATATATGAAATGTAGAATTATTTTTAAGATTATTAAAGTGCTTACCTTTCAATGTCTTGAACCCTTAATTAGATCCTTATTCCATGATGTACACTGTTTATCTGCTAAATATAGAAACCACTCTGTGTGGAATGCTTTTCTATAATACAGGAGTTTACTAATTAGATTCAAGTTGTGGCCTATGCAGAATTAGCTTTCTAGGATGTAATGCTAAAAATCAAATGAGATTAATTTAGAGAAGTGTAAATGAAATGCAATTTCCTTTATCACGCACATTTTAAAATTCCATTTTACCTTTCAAGATTAATTATTTCTAATAGAGTCCATGGCATAAAATCTGTTTCAGCTGCATACATCGAGAAAAGAAAGCAACACTGTATTGTTAAGATTGGATGGAACAAATCTGCATTGTTAAGACAGGGTAGTTAGGAATGAAGAGACAGGACCTGTACATCTAAGAACCAACAAAAAATAAGTGAAATACTTTTCACTTTTAAAAAGATATTTCTAAGTCTGAAAAGAAAGATGAATATGTTTGGTTCTGAAGCCAGACAGTATTATAAATTGTGCAACAAGGTCTTCTGCTAGAAGAGAAACCCCCTTATTCCACTCAAAAATAGAACTGGGAAGAAAATTGCTTTCCATCTCACGAAATTTCTTGAATTTGATTTAAAAAAATAATCCCAATTTCAATAATAGAAAACCCAACATGTTTTGCGCTAGAGAAAGAGAATGCAAATTGGCTGTATCATACTATCCTATATTCTGATGTTGAGGGTACTACGCTTAGGAGGTCTAAATTAAATTTCTTGGTTTGCCAATATCCAAAAATTAGTGTCATAGACTGGCTGTATGTCAGCCTTTCCTAACAGAGCAGGTCCATGCTAGGGATTAAGAATCTGAGCACTGCTCATCTCATCTCCTTGATGTGTTCCAGAACTACCCCACACAAAAGAATCACTCTTGCTCTAAAAAGTGATGTAGGTCATGAGAGGACCTAATTTAAGTTCCTCGTCTGAATAAAAATGCAGCTGATTAAAACCAGGGACTCACTGAAGTTTCCCAGATCCCCAAATGGAAGTCTTAATGACCATGCTTTTTGGCACTCTGGAAGGATACATCTTTCTCTTTCGCAAATCAGAAATTTCAGTTAGCCCCAAAATTAACATTAGGTATGAGCTTTAGTTCTCATCTTATCTACCCCCAGGATCATTTGCACAGCTCCTAAATTAACTGCTCTCCCCATCAGCCAAGGCTCCAGGAAATGAAACCCCAATTTTTCACCTCAAAGACCAGCTCTGGACGTCAAAAGAGTGACCAGGAAGGGAAGCTAGGAAAAGCCAGTGGTAGGAACTCTGCATCACTTCTAGTTCACACTAGTTGTTGTTACCTAATTTATACATATCACAATTTGCAGTACGTGTCACCCAATAATCCATCATGCAGTGAATTAAATGTACAAATGAACAAAACATAAATGAATAACTTTGCAACGAAAACATAAGTCATTAGAAGTTCCATTTTTAAATATTCCACTCTTGAAGACGTTCTGCATTCACGTTCTAAGCTAATGAAACACATGGTTAAGGTTTTCTATTTCCATTCCCTCCTCATCTTGCAAAACATTATCTTGCATGTATTTTCATTTAAAACTCAGTATCAAAGTTTTATTTGATTCTAAAAAACTCCACCTTGCAAGTTATGTGCTGACAGACCCTGCTTAAAACATATATATATAGCTAATTTATGTAGTTTATATGTAAATAAATTGTACAAAATTATTCTTATTTCCTAGCAGATCATTTAAAAAGCAAAAAGTGTGAAATCATTTTAGTATAGAAAATACTATGAGCATACTTGATGAAAGCTGGAGAGGTGAACACACATTGCCCATGTGCTGTACAAGTCCATGGTATAAAGTCGCACACACTTCAAAATCTGACATACACAAATCACACACCAAAATCAGATTCTTCACTCTCACAGACTTCATCAGAAACACCAACAAACACACCTGTTCTTAGACACACTATTTCTCCATCTACAATCACTTTAGATGGCAGTCACATACATTACTGATTTGTTCCTGAGTCCTTTTCAGCCTTTGTAACTCGGGCGTATCGGTCACAATACTGAACCCTCTTCCTTTGCTTTCTTCAAAGTCTCTTTTGTATTTTACCTACAGAATAGAAAATACAGAACAGGGTTGTTTTTATTTTCCAGTGCGTGCCCCTAGCAAGTAGCATTTTTTTTCATTGTAAATAAAGCATTTGTGAAAGGCTTTCAGCCCTTAAAGGGGAAGCTTTCCTTCATCCAAGAACAGAGATAGGCAGCAATTGGACAAACTTTCCTACTGCCTGAGTGACTGCCTCCTCCTTGGTTGCAAGAAGGCTCACCTCCACAGGTACGGCACTTTAGAGGGAAGACTCTCCTCAGTCACTTCATTCTCAGAGCAGTAATCATAGAACTATGGGTGCCAACACAGCACCAACCAAGCACTTATTTTCACACAAAAAAAAATAGCTATCACTAAATTTGGAGTCTTCTGAAATACAGTTTCACATTTCAGCCTCTCTTCATAATGAGTTCACCATCCCCCTCCCTAGCTGAAACATAAATTATAATTGTAAAAGAAATGCTGCATGTAAAGAGTATTTAGAAGAGTGCAAAGTCAAACATTCTTAAGTTAGGAAATGTCTGCCTGTACAAGCTTAATTTGTCCCTCTTGTACAAAGGCATTATGATGTTGTCTTTAATCAGGTAATCATATATTATCATTTGACAAGCCCCTTGCTTTATTCTGTACACAGCAGAGATGGTTCCATATGTGGTTGTATCTTTTTGCAAACTGGGCTATTCAAATCCTACTGTACAGGTAGGGATATTAGTTTCTTCAGGAGCTTTTCTACAACTCTCGTCACAGTCATTAATCAATCCTCTTAATGCATCCTGGAAAGCAGGAATGACATTATCTGCACTTCACTTACAGCAACCTGTAAAGTGATGTGAAGAAAGTTTAAGGTCCAAAAGCATACAAGGGTCCCAAGGTGCCCAGCCTCAGAATCCTGAAGTTTGAATACGTTCAAGTTATGGACTTAAGTTCTTTGTATCAATACCCAGCATTTCTACAAATCAGTCCTGGGGATCTCAATTTCAACATAAAGGAAACAAGATGAAATATGAAATATTTTAATCACTATTGAACCACAGAAAAAACTCTGTAGCAAAGAGAGTTGGAACCCATGCCTCTCTCCATGGCTGGATTCAACTAACTTATCCATAACTACTTCCTTTTAATTCTTATGTCCCCTGCCTTATTCACTACACACATGCTAATTTCGCAACACATGAGAAGGCAGTTCTACAAAAAGCAATATTCTCCTTTACACACGTGATATCCAGAAAACCTGCTGCTTATACACCAAACTCTCAGTTGAAGGTTGGCTTTAGCTTATTTCACCAGCCTGCATTTAATGTTATGATAGTGATATACAGGAAAACAATACTCCTAGATCACAAAAGCAAAGTTTCAAAGGCTATATAATACAGTTTGCCCTGTCCATCCTAATTCTAGATGTTTTTTTGTTGTTGTTGTTAGAAAAAATTCTAGCATTGCATTCTTAAATTGGTCAGTTTCATACAAAGACACATCATACAAATCCTTAAGACAGTGCACTAAATAACCACAGCAACAAACGAACATTTTTACTATGTTATTCCTCTAGAGCTAGCTGAAATTCATTGATGGCTGTAGATTTCACACAAGTATATTCTTTACAGAAGACCCTGAGACTAAAAGAACAATGTTTCCACTCAGGTTTTTGAGGAAAGTGTGGACTGGCGGCATACTACGCCTTTCCGTCCTTCTGCCTTGGGTTCAGCCACTCTGCCCCTTTCCCTCTGTTTGACCACCATGATTAGACATCACTTTGTCTCCCTCTGGGCTTCTAAACTAGCCTGCTCCATCTCACCATGGCTTCTTGCTAATTGCCTTGACCCAAGGGACTTCATATACCTTTCTCAGATACGCATTCTCCATTGCCTATTATCCTGCTTCATTTCTACCAAATGGCTGTCTTCCCGCTGACTCTCAGAGGCTTTCCTGAATATGCTCCACAGACCCAATATTCCAGGACTCTCTGCTGCTAAGAAGGAGGTACTCTGAGTACTTGTGAACTTTCATTATTTATTCACATAAAACTTTATCACATTTGCACCGATTCTCATGGCCAAGAATAGATGCCTAACACAAAAGGCTTTATTCCATATCAGCAGTCTTCAACTCCTCAGCCCTAAATACTAAAGACAACAGAGCTGTTCAACAAAAACAAGTGTCAAGAATTTTAAATATGGGACTAAAAGTCTGTCCTAGTCTCAGTCTTGGAAACAGCTGAACATTTTGCATAAAAATTCCAAATTTGGCCTGAGGCAGACAGATGACATGGAAATGTTCAGTCTTACTGCTTAAAGTTCAGAAGAATTGTAAGCAACTGAAAATACCATCCTATAACGGGAAAGGGGCTCAGCCTTATAATAGAGATTAGCTATTGTATGAAAGATCATTTCATGTTGTTAGTTCTAAATGTACAAGCCATTAACTTCAAATGACCTTTATTCATCTTATAAAGGAACACAAAAAGAAGAGAGAGAGGAAACTAGGTAGTTTTAACTTCACATTATTTTAATCCTTCAGTCAGATTAAAAGGACTCCTACTCTATTAATAAATCACTTGGCAGGAGTAAGGTTAACTATATCCTTCAGAACAACTACTCTGAAATCATTAACAAATTAAATTATTTAAAATATTAGCAGAGTTAATTATGCATCATTGGGATTTTACTATCTAACTTCAAAATGTAGTTTTAAGTTATAAAAATCTTGAAGAAACATTGTGTTCCATGAAGGCCACAGCTTAGTGAAATATAATTACTAAAACCACTAGTTATTATAGATTCAAAAGAACAAAAACCCTTACATTTCCAGAAAATGTGAAGTAATAAGGACGCCATCAGTCACTTAGAACTTAGATCCAAGAAAATCCTATTCAGTATCAAAAATGTATATAAGTGAAGAGTTGAAAAAAAAAATTTGAGGTCAGTCAGCAGTTTAGATAATTTTAAAATTGTGAGTTTTTAATTAAGAAAAAAATAGGTGCACCTACAAAGCAGGTTGTTGTTACCCTAAAATCAGAGACTAAAATGCATCTAATTGCTTTAAACCAATTTTCAGTAGAAAAGAATATTCTGTATAGGAACTGTAAATATCACCATAATGAATGATTTAAATAACTGGAACCGTTGAAATTTAGTTTTGAAATGGAAATGTCTATAGCCCCTAATGGCAGTATCATAAATCCAGTCATTTCCTACAGAGTTGCGTTTTAGCAACTCATCACCAAAATCCCAGCCAGTGGTTTGTAATGCCTCCCTCTTGACTCCAAAATTCAGTGCAGTCTCACAAACACAGAATACCCTCAGAGGCGAGTGCCCTGAAAAATTGATCCTTTGAGAAACGATGTGTGGCATAAACATTAGAAATAAAACGGTAATAAATCACCATAAATGAAAAGGTTTAAAGTGAAAATACTTCATGAGAAATAATTCTGCACAGACCCGTAGTGAAAGGACTAAGTGATCCAACAGATCTTTAACAAACTTAACTTCTCAAATTCATGACATCAGCAAGATCTCTGGGAGGCCCAAAGATGGGATTGTATGAATCCATTCACGAGGTCAGCACGAAGGAGCCAAGGACAGAGGGTCCACCTTTTTATATTCTGCACACAAAATCCTATGCTGGAGAAAATGCCGCCCACTTTTTTTCAGGTATACTTGGTATTTGGCAGCATAGCCACCTATTAGCAAAAAAAAGATCAATTTTCCCTGGGAAATATACATTGAAAATATAAATGGAGCCTAAAAGATTGATTATTTTCTTGGGTTTTCAGGCACCTGTCCTCGGTCCAGAATCATTTGCAATAACAGAAGCATGGATTAGTCGAACAACACAAGAATCCAAAACCACCAAACAAGCAAAAAAGGCAGAGCAGGTATTCAGTGTGGTGGATCCTCACACTCTTACCATCACACTGGAGAGCTGTCAATAACGTAGACATCAGAAACACTCTTCAATCCATCCATACCTCAAGAAGATATTCAGCCACTACAATGCAAGTATTATATCCCAAAAAGTGTAGGCAATGTCAAAGCTGATTTCCTGTACAGCCTCTTCTTCACATCCCTGTACCGATCAGGCACCTACTGTTCTGTAGTAGCTGCATCAAAAATAAGCCCTTTCCTCAACCTGACATGCTCCATAGCCCCACAGACCACAGCATCACCATGCCCGACGAGTGGCAAGGAAGGAACGAGGATGGGGTGCAGGATTGAAGGAGAGGATGGGACACGCACACCAAGTTCGCCCTGAGAGGAGCATTCACAGACAACAATCTACCACACCCTGAATATTTATGATTTTTTTCAGTATGTTGTGTTTGAGGTTTGCCCAGAGCCATCTGCTCCTTCTGCGACCACCACACACAACTACTTCCCAAAGGTCACCACCTGCTGTGCACTGGTTTTTGCAGACTGGCAGGAAGTGCTCGCCCATGATACAGGTCCTAGAGACGCATCTTGGCAAAGATGCCTGTGTTTGGATCTGCTTCTTCCACACAGCACACGAGTTTGTTGGTTTTACCTTGACTTATCTTGCTTCTTACAAACTTCGTGGCAAGACAGAGAAAAGAAATCAGGCTTTTATGAACACAAGTAGAAAATTTTTACAGATAAATCAAGTGTGAAGAACAATTTTTGACTGTCTCAGTGAGACTTTCTTTTAGTTCACTAATGTCTCTTAGGAAGGATCTCTAACATTACCCTACCTGACAAAGCTAGGCTTCAGTGTTCACAGCACCTCCTGTCTTCTAACAGTGCCAAGAGTCCTAAACCCCATTCAACAGAGGTACATTTGAGTCCTATCAAAGACCCACCAACTGTTGGTACCCAACCTGCCAAAGCACTGCTCCTTCTATTGTCAATAAAACATGGCTCTCCCACTGTCACTTGGGCAGAGCCATTGTCCACAGGAAATCTAAACAGCCACCTGGAAAGCAGGAGCTGGGAGCAGACTAAACTGTCCTTAAGGTTTTTATATGAACAGGAAGATATAGGTTGGGTATTCCTTATGGAAGTCGAGGAGCTATGAGCACATAAAAGCCACTGATGACTGTTGCTGGAACAAGGAACTGCAGGATTAAAGATATTATCCCCTTAGCCCCTTAGTTTTACTGCTCATAGTCAACTAAAGGGATCTGATTTTCACAGCTCACAGCTCTGAAACGTTCATTGTAATAGTCTAAACTTTCTGAGAGAAGAAAGTTTCTCAGTCAAAGATGTTTTAAATCTGAAATGGCCAGCACAGCAGCACTACCAAAATCATTTGCAGTTATACACAGTAAAAACATTCAAGTGCCATCACTAACATTAAATATACTGTCTTTCCATGTACATCATTCAAAAATTGGGCAAGTCTGTGATACCCTGTAGAGAATGCCTGAGCAAGCCTGAAAACATCTGCAAATCTCTTTACTGTACTTCCCTGAGGAACTTCACGGTTTTGCCAGGGAACTACATCTAACAAGCAAATATCTTGGACTCAACGTCAGAACAGTTAAAATGTTGGATGGGTGTAAATTAAAATATATAAATAGAAACTGCAGATAATGTCTCTGTAATGTGGTCTCTTTATACTTTGGACTGTGAGACTGGCTCACAGAAAATGCAAAGCAAAAGAGTTCCAGACTCTGAGATGTGAGGGGACAGGAAATTGAAGGCAGTGAGAGATCAGCAATTTCAGAATGAGAAAAAGATTGAGTCCACAGTTTGGATGTATCACAACATCATGTGAACAGTAGCTGGGATCCAAGTAAAATTATGACTGAGGAGAGGGCAATCGGAGACTCTTTCAACAGGCTTACGTCCAAACAAGTCACCTATGCTCCACTCCATCAAAAGGTATTTCCACTGAAACAGCTTAGGTCCTTCTGCCCCAGAAATTATTTTACTGCCACTAAGTATGTTGCTAAGTATGTACGTATGTAGTGCCTTGCACCTTTTTTTGCTATTGGGCAAAATGGAGGTCTTATCTTTTTCTATTAAAATATAACATTAATGTTCTCCAAAGACCTCACACACAGAGAAGGCTATGTAAAGAGCAAGCCAGCGACAGTTCAAGCTGTTTTCCCCCCACTTCCACCAGCAATTATCACTCATTCAATTTGTGAAATAAACCTTAAATCGAGCATTTTGGAAGCAGTGAATGAACTCCTTGCAGAAATACATCTGCAGATTCAGTGCAATGGGAGAGATGAGGTGGCAACCTTTATGACAGATATATATTGTCAGATCTTCTGTCCACTCCCTATCACTTGGTATATTCTCTGTTTGAACTGGTTTATCTCTAAGGAACAGAAGCCTAAGGAGGTGAAGAATTTCTTACTGTGCCACAGCAGAGGTAGTCCTGCCTTTACCATATCTCATCGCCAGACAGAAAATGAAAGATTGATATTTATAATCTCAATGCAACTTGATAAATTGCTACAAATTTTAATAATCCCTTCAGAAAATGAAACTAATGACAGCAAACTCCTCCAAATAAGTATCAGACAGTAATGCTAATTATAATAATAACCATCTAATTATCAGATGTAAAGGGGGTAATGAAAAGAAACATTTTTAATGCCTCATATATAGATTTTTTTTTTAAGACTGGAATATGGTTTTAATTCCAGACTCTGAACTAAACATACAAACACTGCCTTGCCGTTCTCTCCATCAGAAAGGAGAATGGTCAGGGAACCCCCAGGAAAAGGATGAACTCCTGAACTGTGTGGTCTGAAGGAAGTACCCAGTAAATTACAAGCAAGTGCGAGCTTGCTCTGCCTACTCTCCAAGGTGGACAGAAAATGCATAACTGCTGGCTGGCTAGGGCAACACCAAGCTAGTAAGTCCTGCTGAGAGGCAGGATATGTTAGCTTGGGCTCAGCGCCATGCTAACCACGGTCATGCAGCCTTTAGTTGGCTCACAGTTCTAGCAGAGCTCAGAGGCATCTGCCCTCTGTTTACCAGATATGTAACCCAAAAATGCACATCCCCAGAAAAGACAGGCAGCCACAACAGGAAAAATTCGGGCGGGGGGGGGGGGGGGGGGGGGGGGGAATATTCACCCCTCTCCACGCCCCCATCCCCAAAAAGAAAGGAAAAAAAAGAAAAAAAAATACCACCTAATAATTCCAAATAATAAAAGGGCCATATTGATCCAAAGGGCGTAGAAAGTTTCACAGAAAGAATCAAGCCAAAAACTGAGCTAAAAATATGGCACGGGATGTAAAGATTGACCCCAGAAGGGATGTAAATAAGACTGACCACAGAAAATTGTAATACAGACCAAGGGGCAAGCAGCAGTCATACATTACCAAAGGTAACCAAAACAAACACAGACAGCAGGAGTCAGCATGTGACATGCAGAGAAAAAAAAATGTAAAACTCTCATGAACAACTGCCGAAAAAAACAGAGAACATTTGCTGCATTTGCTGCTGTAGCAGAATCCCAGAGTGGCTGAGGTTGGAATGGGCCTCTGAAGCCCATCTGGTCTGACCCCTGCTCCAGCAGGGCCATCCAGAGCAGGGGACCGAGGACCACGTCCAGGAGGCTTTTGAAGACCTCCAAGGAGGGAGACTCCAAACTTCTCTGGGCAATCTGTGCCAGTGCGCAGTCACCCACGCAGCACAGAAGTGCTTCCCGATGTTCAGAGGGAACCTCCTGTGTCCCAGTTTTTGTGCCCACTGCCTCTCGTCCTGGAAGAAAGAGGATAAAATCCATCCACTGGGAACAACCAGAATGAAGCCCAGAACAAAGCGCAGAGGCAACAGCTGAAAAAATCTAGATTTGAGCAATGCAGACATGCAGGCACACAACAGGCATTTTAGAAAATGATGGGATGCAGTGTAATAATACCTTCTGGCCTCAGCTTAGTAAACTTGGGGTCTCTCATGTCTGTCACTGAGATGTGATATGGCTGACACCCTGTACAAAACTCATGTAGTAACTATCCTCCATGTCTCATTATCCTTCAGCTTCTCTTGTCTACTTCTTTGATAAGGACAGGTCATCTCTTATTCTACAGAGTTAATGGACAATTTGCCATTATGGAAGCCCCTTACAAATGTTTATCTATCATTTACTGGTTATATCTTGGAAATTGATACATCAAGTGGAAGCCTGCAGTGCACCCTGGTTGCAAAATCTATACCCTCTGCGTATGCCCTGTGTCCCTTTTGCTATATTGTTATGGGTATCTCATGCAGTTAGTCTGTTTTTATACAATGAAGGACAGAGGATAGGGACTACGCAGCATTTTCATTTAACTCTAAGCAGATTCTGAAATCCTTAGATTTTTTTCCCCTCCAAGGTACATTCCTGCCACTCAATACCAAAGATAAAACCCCAAGCTATTGAAGGCACGCTAGTGCTTTAGGACAAAGTTCATTTCTGTAAGTTGGAAGTAAAAAGGGAAACAAAATATGACAGCTCACAAAACCAACCTTCAGTTCATGCCTGCAGATGGGAACCCACTGAGTAGTTTTAGTTAAATTTAAGCTAGAACGTGACAGTAAACATGGTTGTTTTGAGGCTGTAAATTCTCAGTTTTGTTCTTCATTTTAAAGTGGGAAGGGAAGGAACGTAAATTGAAAATTGTACATTTAATAAATGTAGTTTCATACCAGAAAATAGACAGCAGACAGTTCAGCCTTGTATTTTTAAATTTTCACCTATTTGCAGGTCTGAATGTCAGCTATTCTTAAGAAATTTCAGCTGCAGAGGTGAAAAACAAAGAAAAACTGTTTTTGTCCTGAGTAACATTCCAAGAACTATCAGAAGACAGACATTTGTGAAGAGAACCAAAACACTGTAAAGATTACTTTTGGAGTGGTTCATCAGATAAATAATGAACAAAGTAGTTCATTAGGGGAAATAATTTGTTCTAGAATTGACTATTTAGACAGCCTCCTATAGATGCAAATTAATATTTACATCAACAGGCTCTCAAACATAATGATAATAACAAGCTGAGTGAAACTGTGAGAAAAAAGTCATACAGTTACAAAGCTACAGCCACATGAACTGAGATTAGAATATCCCAAAGGCAATCAGCAAAATCCCTGCTGTAGCATGATTCGAACTGCCTTTTCTGCATCCACTCCAATGCTGGAATAATCTGAACACGTGGTTTCCAGTCGCTACACACTGAATCCCTGTTCATCCATTAAAAATAAATCAATGAATAAACAAATAAATGTAAAAGCAGACAAGACTGAAAAATAGTCTAAAAATTATCTCTTTGTTTTCCAGACCACAAAGGTCTATCTATTTTCCTTTAAATCTTTACTGGGGTCCTTCTCCTGTCTACACATTTGCCCTTTCCTGGCAAGTCTGATGACATTACCTGGCTCATTTGGGAGAATTCCCTTCCACTGATGCAGGCAACATACTGCATTGCAAAAGAGGGTACAGGCTTATCACCCCAGAGCCCTTGGCACCAGCCCACATATCCCCAGCATCCCGGGAAGAGGACCTCAACCCTGCCACAACTGACTGGCAAAGAAACCAGGTTGTCTTAGACTGCAAGACCCAAGGAATACATATCAAAAATCTTAGCAATACACTCAGGGGAAAGCAGCACAGTGAGAGCACAATAACTTAAGGATAGTTCTGCTGTGTTGATGGTAACAGGCAAATTAGGTCACTTCACTTGTCAGTTATCTAAGGTAAAACAGGCAGTGAAAGTACACCAAAACCTTTCATCCCTCCCCCATCAAAAACATTTGCTGCTCAAACTCTCACTTTAACGTCCTTAAACTGAGATCATGTAATTAAAGCATCCTCTATTCCTGGTGTTCAGTTTCAGGATCTTCTTTGGGAGCCTCAGCTAAAGCTTGTAACAGTTAATAGGATAATTCCTGGTAATTTCAGTTTATCCTTTAATACTGACATTAATCCAGCAAGCTCCTCCGATTGTGACAACTGACCAGGAACAGTGGGCTAATCAGACAAAAGGCAGATGTCTCTGATAGAGATATCTCCATGCAACCTAATCAACCATCCTGATTTTTTTTTTTTTAAACAGCAAACGGAGAGAAATGGGTATTTCCAGCGAACAACTCACCTCATCCTGAGGAAGATGTTTACAAGATCTCAAAAAACATCTTTTTCTCTTCAGCCACTACAAAAAATTGCTGACTACTTCAACAACACTGACATGGCAGATATCTAAAGCCAAGTGAAATGAACTCTAAGCAGAGCCCCGACACTCCTCGTCGTGTTGTCTACACCTCTGCTGTCATGATGCATTTTCGTGATCTGCTTCAAAGTAAATACGTGAGCAGCTTCCTAAACCTTCAGAATTCCAGGGCTGCACATGGATGCTGGTACTGAGGTTGGTGTGTGATCAGTTTTCAGATGCAGAAACTATCAGCTGTATAAAGCATGGTATTTTTTTAAATTGAGAGCTGAATCACCAGATTTTTCAAACTGTGTCTGTAGAGCAATATGTAAAACCAAACTAAAAGCGTGGTTATTTACGATGTGCAAAGGAACGAGAAGGGCAAGGTACTCTTTAAATATATCCATTATTCTTTCCTACTGAATGCACATGACTTCTGCTTCAAACAGCGAGGGATATGTTGGGAGAGATGCCCTTCTAATAAAAACAAGGCAGGAATGTTAGTACCAGAAGGTTCCCTGCAGGCTAAAAAGTGACAGTTGGCAGGGCTAGGATCAGAGCAAAAAGTGGGGTGTAACAGCAGGGCCTGCCCGTGCACAGGAAAACAGCAGAAAGGAAAGGAAGGCTCCACAACATAGAGAAGTAATTCCAGAAAGGAACTGAAAACTTTAAATAAATAAATAAATAAATAGATAGATTAAAAGGGGGAAAACAGCATGGAAAGAAAAAACATCACAGATGTTTGAGAAAAGGAAGGCCAGGCATCTCAGAGGAGCATACAGGGGCTGTATGTTACATTTCTTATCAGAGATGTTAGCTAGTAACAATGGCCAGAAGGAGAGGGAGGGAAGAGAAATGGGAGAACAGTTACAAATCACCCTGTCTGCAAAGACTGTTCCCTTTGTTAAATGGCACTTAGTGGAAAGAAGGTGGGAATTTAAAGAAGGATCTTTGTTATTTAAATACTATCCCATGCTGCTTTTTCAAAACTTCCTTAGACATGTATAATAAAAACTACGTGTTTTTTAGTTCCAAGAAGTAAAGGCCATTTATTCATTTTTTGGGGGGAGAAGGGTTGGTTTGTTTTTTTTTTTTCCCTTTTACTGACCAGGGAAAACCAGGAGAGAGGTCATTGCCTCCTTTAAAAGAGAGGCCTGACATTCCTACATCTGTATACATCCTACCTCGACTGCTTTTATGTTCTGAAAATGTCTACACAGATGAGTTTTATCACTACTGTAAAGCCTTCTACTTGTGAAGCAAGGTAGACAGATGAAAATAATTTTGTCATAGCTTTCAATAACATTTTATTTCTCACCTCTAAGTAAGCAGGAAGTTATCCTTCCCAAGGCAACTTTGTCTTTTCTTTTTTCTTGGAGAGGGAGGTGGGCAGTAGCGATATAATTCTACGTATCATTAGTATGTGAGGAAATAGATGGACTGGCACACAATGACTAAAAAAATAATCCTTAAAGATACTAATTTGCTAAGATATGAAGTGGTTTGAATATTTTTTAGAAATTTGTTTATCTGGATGGGAGAAGGCTCAGTCTACATTCAATCAGTATGCCATTCCCTTTTAATATCTCAGGGAACATCACATCCTACAAGCAAGATGCGACAGGGATTTGGGCCTGCCCTTCTCAATTCACAAGTCCAGAGAGGTATACCTCACAGAAGACAGATAAGGCAGACTGCACAAATCAAATTGGCTGACAGAAGACCTATCTAACTGCACTGAAAGTCAGAACAACATCCCCCCTGCCTCCCAGGACAACAGGGAGATGGACAATTAACAGAGAGAGGCAAATCCTCGTCTGCAGCCCTAAGTCTACCAAGCCCACAAATCGAGACACAGTCTGATTGCTGCTGCTGTACTTGATTCTGTGCTTTATATGTTGTATTACAGTAAATGTTTATTGCAAATACTTTCTTCCAAGGCCCACCAGACTCTCATATGCTGGAATAATAGGAAAAGGCACAACTACTGGCAATTGCACAAGGTACTTTCCAATGCACTTACAGAGATTAGATGCAAATTTCCCAGATGCAAAAAAGACAGCTGCTCTTTTCCATGTTATTTTTTACTATTTTCTACTGTGGGGAAATGGTGTTACCTACATTAGTTTGATCCATTGGTATCCTGTCAACTTCAATGCAGGTTTACATATTTTGAGAAATGTTGAATATTGTAAAATGAGTACTAACACAAAAAAGAAGTGTGAAGACACACACTCTCTTCACAATGGAAAAGCCCAAAAAAGCAACATCCTTGTCATTCTGCACAACTGCCTCTGTAAGACACCTTTGAATCATTATGCCAAGTTGCTTAGACAGGCCAAACAGGAGTAATGCAACAGAGGCTCTTGGAGCATTATTTCCACCAAGATGATGTTCTTATATTGTTTTCTGATCATGAAGCTTAAATGCACGTTGTAGATTCTGCTTGTTGGAAAAATATGAAGTATTTCAAGCACGAACATTATCCAAAGTGATGGGACATTTGAAGGGAGGCAATGCTGATGTCTTTTCCCTGAAAGGTCCCCAGCTGTTGAACTGGTCTGTGTGCACTGTAACAAGTCTGTGTCCAACTTACTGCAACCAGCAGGAGCACTGACCTCAAGAAATCCAGTTTCAAACTACAGTCAGTGTTTGAAGGGACCTTCAAAGGAGGCTGAAAGGAGGTTGCAGCAAGAAGGGTGTCAGTCTCTTCTCAGGTGACAAGTGGTAAGACACATGGAAACAGTCTCAAGTTGTGCCAGGGGAGGTTTAGATTGGATATCAGAAAGAATTTCTTTGCAGAAAGGGCGGTTAGGCGCTGGAACAGGTTGCCCAGGAAAGCAGTGGAGCTGCCATCCCTGGAGGTATATAAGAGATGCGTGGATGTGGCACTTTGGGATATGGTTTAGTGGCAGACTTAGTAGTGTTAGGTTGATGATTGGACTTCATGGTCTTTTCCAGCTTAAATGATTCTATGGTTCTAAGAAATGAACAGACACAGTTGAGTCATACCCACAGCATTAGAGACAGCTACTATACCAACCAATATCATATTTATACTTTCTTTTATTTCCTCATCTCTTTACACCATTGTTCTGTCTCTCACGGATAGACTATAGTATTTTTCAGTCACATACTGCTTTTTGTTATGAATTTACACAGACTCTGGCAGAGCAGCAGCCAAGACTAGAGCCACTAGATACTGCAGTAACCTCACTACTTGCTGAGAGCTGACAAATTTGCAGTTATCATCTTTGCTGGAATTCAATCAGGGTGCAAAGACTGACACCTGTGCTCCCTGACCCACAGCCACACAGAGTCCACTTCAGCATGACTCAAGGTATTTGGGGTCCACAAACCAGCAGGGTCCAGGAAATTGGCTACAAAGCCAGCGGAAGGAGGGAGAGGCAGAGAAGAACTGGCAGCAGCTAAGTGAGGAGCTATGTTTCACTCCCTGACCCAGGCCCTGTGTCAATATGGTGCGTGAGTGTTGCTTGTCTCAAAGATGTATCAATACTGACACAGGCACTGCCTATACCAGACTTTTGAAATGTGTGAGAACTACACATTCGAGCAGCTCGTCTGTCACTGTACACATGGTGCAGCTCAGATCAGCATACGGCACTGGCATGGAGATAAGAGTGTAGATGCAGTTTGTACTGGCAAAAAAATATTTCTGGTTAGCTTAGTCTAACTCCTGCTACTCAGAGCAAAGTGTACACTGCGCCTGCACTGCTGTAGCATCGTGTCTGGGATTATGTCAGTCCCAGCTCACGCTATCATACCCCTAAAAACACTTTCAGTTCAGATTTGGCCCTCAAATCAACAATGCATCAGATGGAAAGCTGCAGATTGCTGCAGCCAAAATGCCCCGTTCTTCAAGGTGGTTGGCTTTTTGTTTGTTTGCTATGCTCCCAAGCAGCGCGGAGAAAGCTCCTTGCAGGCTGGAGGCAGGGTCACCCCATTGGACTCAGCTTCTCGTCCCACCCCTGCAGGGCTGTGGGGCAAGCAGTGGGTCCAGGCCAGGCAACCAGCAGCAACCTCGGAGGCAGCTTGGTGCCGCAAGGTCTGCAAACTGCCTGCTGAGTGGCAGCAGCACAGGGCTCGGATGGGAGACCAACCTGAGACACCTGAAAGACAGAGAGGGAATGGCATGAGAAAGAGAGCAGTAAGAACGGAAGAGAAGGAACTTAAAAGGTGCGGGACAGGATCCTCTAAAAATTCTGGACTTGTCTCAGTCATTTTCTAAAGAAAAATGAAGGGGAAAATATATTTGGCATTGCTAGAATACCAGGTGGCTTCACTGTTTGGCAACCATCTGGTCTCAGTTTTCTCTTTGTTAATAGCACCAGCATCAAATGAGACAGAAATAGGAAATGTTAACTATTAAAATATACACAAGTAGACAAATAAAAGCTACCATAAAGCAAAGGGAATCCAGCAAATAGATAGCAGTGTTAAATGCACAACTCATAAAACAAATTTCTGGGAGGAGGCAAGGCCATCCTGAAACATAACTAAATAGCAGTTAATTTAATGTTTGTAATATTACACATTAATTATGATATTTTTGCTAATTATTTATCATTGCGCTCCCCTCCAGCTCCTACACAAAACCACTAACACAGAGACTCACATCACACACTAAAAGAGTGGCAGAAACAGCCAGAAATATTCCAATTCCAAACAAGGTGAATTAAGCCAGAAGGGAAAGAATAGAGGAAAGGGAAACAGCAGTGGGGCCACAGCTGTAGGTGAGTACTAAGGACCAAACCAAAGACCCACATTTATTGATCTGGCATTTAAAATTAAATCAAAAGAAACCATATTTGTACTTCACATGGATTTTTTTTTTTTTTTGTCAAAGACAGTGATAACTGCACAAACCACTTAAGACTTCTCTGAAGTCTCATTGCCTCAGGATGGTTATTACAGTCCCAACCTAAAAATCAGTTATTACTTTAAACTATGAAACATATGCAAGGCTAATTTTTCAGATGAGGGGAGAGGAAAGAATCTGCAGGTTTATTCATCTGCGTGAAAAAAAATCTTGTTTGCACATATCCATTAGGCAATTATGTGACACGCTGGTTTTGCACATTACTAATCTACACCCACAACAGATCTAATTACAATTTTGCAGGCAGAGTTTAAAGACCTTGGCTCAAAGTGTTGTTTTTATTTTAGAGATGAAATAAATCACCAAGTAGAAACACAAAAATAACAACCCTAAAAAGCAAATCTAACTTGAAAAAATGAGGTACAGAAGCAGTTCGGCAACCAGGGACCCTTATAGCCCCTGCCACTTGACTTCATGGTCTTATTCCAGCTGTCAGAAAAAAAGAAATAGATTAAAACGGTGTGAAGATCAAATATTCTAACAAGATATAACTGCGACCCATAAATGCCAACATGTATAATGTAATCATTGCCGTAAAAGAATAGCATCCATTTATCATGCTATATGTGCTGAAACTTGTCATCACAATCATATTGTGCACTAAGGAATTTAAACACAGCTTTGTCGTGAGATAATTCTTGACTAGTAATTGACTTTTTTATTTGGTTAACTTCTTTTCACCAGCACTGGATCTGGCTAACTTTACCCATTTCCACCTGCTAGCTAAATTTCTGACAAATACTCTGAAATTACTAATCGCTGGTAAATGCCAACTGAGGCTGCTATTAGTTCAAGTTAACAAGAGGAGTCCTCTGTGCACACCAAGCACAGAGACTGCCCTCAAGACACATTAGGAACCCCAAAAAACAGCAGTGCTGCCACACGGCCACGTCCCTATGGCATTAGAGGGACATTCAGTTCAAGCGTGGCATCAAGGGCCCCGCAATGACATCATTCACTGAATGCACAATGCAGCGTTACTTGGAAGACCATAGCCTCAGTACCTGACCTACTCTCTCATACCATGAAAAAATAATAATAATAGCAACCATACTGTGGAGTCATTGGTTAACTGGAGACCAATAACCCTGTCTTGTCTCAGGCACTTATCCCTTTCCTGAGTCGAGAATTTAAAATTTAAAGCATAAAAAATATGTGATTAAGTGGTGATGTAGAGAATTCTTCAGAGAAAGAATTGAAAATGACCTAAGAAAACATTCTTTGTATAAGCCCTAAGCTTCAAACTAACCTACTGAATTTCATTTCCATTTCTATTACTCTAATAGTCAATATAGAAGATTTTCCAGGTACACAGAAATGAACAAAAAAAATAGGCATATATCTGTGGTAGCAAATACTTGAGGACTTAAAATTAAAAGGCCATATCTAAATTGTACTTTGGCAAGAATTTATAAAAAGTTATCTGGTAAATGGAAATAATCAATACATATCAAAGGTGGATTATGTCACTAAAAGCCCCTATCATGCACACTCAATCCCCTAGAATTTTTCACTTATGCTCTTTTTAATGTGACAACTCTTAAAAGACTATGTGTAAAAATTTTTTTGGCTTTGCAGTGTTTTCAAACTGGGGGCAAGTCACTCTCTAGGAGCTATTCAAGCCTACCATTATTTTAAATGGTGAGGGTAGTACGTAAAGACCTCAGGCAGGCTGAGTTGTAGGAACAAAACTGCTAGAGTTATTGCAAACATATCTGTTACCAAGACACAGAGTGTTACTACTATGTTTTGGCTTGGGAAATCAGTACTCGACTAGCTGAAATTGTGGCTTTTTTTTTTTTTTTTTTTTTTAAGTTTCAGTAAGTATTTATATCACAATTCATCATAACCATCCATAATATTCTGCCTCTAAGAGTAAAATATAAAATATATGAATTTAATTTTTCTTAGATTGGTCTGTAAATCAACACAAAGATTGCAAGTTTGACTAGGAAGTAAGGAAATCACTGCAGCAAATATGGCAACTGTTCATAATTTCTGCTATAAAAACAGATATGTGATATATAGTAGTGACTGTCCACATAAACCATTGCAGATGTCATAAACTAGACTGAGTAACCAGCCTGGTAGCACAACAATTTTGTGTAACATTTCCCACATTTAAACCTTGAATTTAGAAACAAACAAATTCAAGAAAACTGTACCAGCTGGCGGAAGGAAAACACAAACAGATCATGTTCTGTTTTTATTTTAAATGGGTAGGTGGTGATCAAGCATCTTGTACTTTGGAGTTCTCCAAATCCTTGCCTACTAATTAAATTCAGACACTGACCAGCGACACATTTCAGTTTGACCTCAGCCACCTACTGCTCTGGAAAGAATGTATAGGGAAAAAGGTCAAACAAATTCCAACTTACTTTTAACTACAGACTGAAATCTTCTGCACACTCCATACCACATCTTGCTTCTTTAAGAGTTCGAAAAGCTTCAGCAGAGCCCAGAGAAACACCCTCTTTCCCATGAACCTTTTTATGATTTCTTCAGCCTATACTAAAACAATTCTCGGATTCCAGAAATTGCGTATATCACAACCAAGAAAGACTCCCTAAGCATAACAGGAGACTATGCTTTCTCCTCAACAAAAATGCAAAAATTACCAAGCGTGGTATATTATTATCTACCCCAAAGGGATATACTGCCCTTAAAGTTAGGATTGATTTTATTGAGAGTTCCATAACTAAATCCACATAAATCTGAGGTTTAGGTCAGCCCGTTCCTTTTACCATAGCACGATGGAAGTGCCAGGTGCACATCTAGCTGATTCAGCTAGAATTTCTGCCAGGAATTCAAGGGAGTGTACATGGCTACAGATGCTCGACCACATTTTGAAAGGATGCAGTGTATGCTTTTCACATGCTTGTGTTGCTCTGCCAGCCAACGTAACAAAGACAGTGCCACAGTCCCAACCTCACACTTCCTGCTTCCAGGCAAATACTGCCAGATGTGCT
This sequence comes from Cygnus olor, assembly GCF_009769625.2. Lineage (NCBI taxonomy): Eukaryota > Metazoa > Chordata > Aves > Anseriformes > Anatidae > Cygnus > Cygnus olor. Next base: position 20,175,607 of record NC_049170.1, on the reverse strand, counting down.
ATCTCCATCCATACCGGGATGCACGGGGACTGTAGATGAGATCGAGGAAGGCTTCTGAAGCCCCTGCTGTGCCATCACGCATGTGGTCGGCTGACCCTCAACAGGGAGAAAGCAGAATGCAGGAGCACAGTTTGCCCACAGATACCTTTTTGCATCACATTCTGGAATATCATCTATTCGTTCTTTTTTCTTAATTGAAAATAATACAAACAAAGCATAAAACCCACACTTAAGAATCACAAAATTTCTTGTAATTAACTTACACATTTGTAAATCCTAAATGTATGAGTTAGAAATGCATATATAATTTTCAGTCCTCCATGCTGCAGAGAGCACTGATTATAGCACTAATTATGACTGTAAAAGATATTCACCACCCAAAAGCCAATGCTGTATCACTGCATAAAAAGCCAGAAACACTACTGGCCATTTTTAATATAAATTACACCATGGAAGCCCAAGGAACTGAGTGAAAAATGCAAGGTGGATTTACCCCCATTTTAGCTATTTCTACAGCACCTATCACATTAGCATACAACTATTACAGAATAATTAGAAAGGAAATGGAACATGTTCTAAAAAGGCCTGCTAGCCATAATCCTTCACAGCACCTTTTTGGGAGGTTTAAACATTTGAACTTTTTTCTTCTTACCCTCTTCTTTCTCCCGCTCTCGCTTGCTTTCTCTTCTCTTTTTCATCCCCCTTCCCCCACTGAACCGTCAGTGGAGATGGAGCCTTTTACTTTATGCTCATAATCAATCCTTCCCAAGCTGGATTCCACTGCACCTTGACATAACAATCAATTACTTCCCACAGCCAAGGGTTTCCAGAGAAAAGAGTCCAACATAAAGCTTCCCTTATTTGTTTTACAAAAAAAGCAAATGAGAACTTTTGAATAAAATTTTAGGGATGGAATAACTGAGTTTGACGGCTAACTTAACAAATCATTTGTGTACATGCAAAATGCTCCTTAGAAGAGATCAGAGAAGTTAAGAGACAGAAAAGCATGCTAAAGGGAAAAATGTGAAAAATGAATCAGATTATTAATAGAAGACTGTAGAAACAAAAGAAAACTAACAGGAAAAAATGAATAGAGTGGCAAGACAAAAAAATTAGGAAATAAATAACAGATGGACTACATCAGCAGTATCAGCCTCATTTCTGAGTACCTTCTTCCTTGTCTAATTCACATCTCAGTTTGCATTTGGTGATTCAACTTGACTTTTTTCTCTATGGACTGTAGAAAGTAGAAAATGATAAGGGAGATACTAATATGGTAAGTGGTTCAAAGAAGAAAGTAAGATCCCAAAACTGTGGATTTACCTACTTCTATGAAAATACAAGTGCTAATATGAACTTTCCTGGCAAAAACTACCATCCGTATACTGCTTGGTACAAACAGAATGAACTGAAGTCACACATGAATGTGTTTATAATGCTCAACTGGATGACAGCATTACGGGTTTCCCCTTTTTTTCTACACTTAAGGAAAAACCATCAATGTGTTATTTCTTAACTGCAAGACATTTTCTCACACATTTATTTTGTTATATCCTGAAACACAGGAGGTCAGTACTGCACTATCTTGAGAGTTTTCTAACGTCAGTTGCCACAGAATCGAAAGAAAGTTTTCTTATTTTGAAACATATGGTTTGATATATTTCCCAGGAGGGAAGAAAGCAACAGTTAACCCTCTTCCTTGCTCTTTATTTCTATTTTATGACTAAAACCATTTTAAAAAAATGCTTTAATCTGGACTTTTTTTTTCTTTTCAAAACACTACATCTGTGAGCCTTACAGTTTTTAAGGGTCTCCGTACAATCATTGTACTGCATCCACATAATTCAGATGCTTTAATCCATTCTTCTTTTGATGAAGGACAGAATCTGATCTATTGCCCTGCTTATTGCCCTGCTTCAATTTATATTTTAAAATGACAAGACAATTTCTTATAGCATAAATTTACACAAACATGTGATTGTAGTCTAATCATTTTGCCACAATTTTTGTTTGTAGCTCCTGCTGTTAACCCACAAAAAGCCACTCTTCTACATGAGTGCTACAATAAATGCTCATCATATTTAGAAAGAACAGATCAGCATGGCAGATTTTTTTTCCATGACACTCTCAGTGAACTCCAGTGAGCCTTCTCCTCACCGTCCTGACAGTATTTGTCTGATGGGTTTTATTGCACTCACAATTTGTGCACCTTGAACAGTGCCATCAGGAACTGCAATAAAAAGATCAATATATATCTATCAAAATCAGGATTATTTTTTTTTCGCCTGATTACAACAACCTCTTTAAAATTTCTTAAAATAAACCTTTCTAAAACATAATTTGAATGTCCCTTCCAACTAAAAATAAACACCTCTAAAAAGTTTACATAAATGGTAACAGAAAAATATACACCTACAACATAAGTCCTAGGAGAGTCTGTATTCTATTTAAGCTTTAAAATTAGACTATTTTACAAGGCTGAAAGAAAACAGAAATCTCACTACTATTTAAATAGAAATATGTTTCCACTCCAAATGGTGTTATCCCTGAGGAATATCTGCTAAGTAAAAGAAATGCTTTGCTGAAAGCAACTAAAGAGCATCACAAAAAGCACAATCTAACCACGAAAGTAGTGATTGGATATTATTCTTCTTGTGTTTTAAAAGAATTTTCCTCATCTTAAATGTCAGAGAATTAACACAAGAGGAGGAACAAAGTACCCCAGTTTACAGAGCAGTGAGGAGCAGGCTCTAAAAGATTTTCCTTCATACTAAGTGCACTGTTTACTGAACTATACATTATTTTTGGTTGTGGAACTGACATTTGTTCCAAAATTTTCTGGAATTTATGTACTAATATCTTACATATTTATTGCATTTCACTTGTGCTCAGAAAATTATAAATAAATCTCCAAACCAACATGCCTTGTTTCCATGAAGACCATCTGGTCTAACCTTCTGTTGAATGCACAGCCTTGGAAAAGGTTATCCAGGACCCTGTCAAGCTGAATCTTGATTTTTTCCAGCAAGGGAGATTTCACCACTTCTCTGGGCAATCTATTCCAATGGTCAATTTCTCTCATAGTAGAGAGGGTTTTTTTCTATATCCAAGACAGAATTTCTTGTGAAGCAACTATTCCCATTGCCTCTTTTCCTGCCACCATGCAACCTTATGAAGATAGAAGCACCACCTTCTTTATAGCTGTCTTTTTAGTTATTGGACAACAGTGATTAGATTTCCCCTTAGCCTTCTCTTCCCTAAGATGAGAAAACCCAGTTCCTTCAATCCCACTTGAGATGGGATTAAACCCTTCTCCAATCCTCTGATCATTGTGGCTGTATGGGGTCTGGCAGGGGTGTTACTACTTTTCTTCGTAGCAGCTCATGCAGTGTTATGTTTCAGATTTGTGACCAAAACACTGAACACACTCACATTTTAGCTATGGCTGAACAATGTTTGCACAGCATCAAGATGTTCTCTGTTTCTCATCGTGCCCCTCCAGTGAATAGATTGCAGAGCCCTCAATAGACTGGAAAGGAACACAGCCAGGCAGATGACCCAGACTAAGCAAAGAGATATTCCATGCCATATGTCATCATGCTCAGAAATAAAACAGAGATGAGGGGTGTTCAGGTAAGTTAGCCATTTTTTGCTTGGGAACTGGCTGGGCAGCATCTGTCCAAAGGAGGTGCTGAGTGATTGCATTTGTATCACATGTTTGGATGTTTGGTTTGTTGTTTATTTTTCCTTTCTTCTTTCCACTTCTCCTTTGCTTATTAAACTTTTTTTTTTTTTTTTTTTTTTTTTTAAAGTTCAACAACTAGCTTTCCAGTTTTTGCTCTTCCTTTTCTCTTCCCAGATCCCACAGGGGAAGGCGGGAGGAGTAAGAGAGCTGTGTGCTGCTGAGTTGCCTATGAGAATTAACCCAGAGCAGGGGCCCTCCACTGAAACCTCTCCAAGAAATAGTCCATCTATCTTCTGCACACAGCTACAAGCTCAAATTTTGCAAGGAATGCCTTACACAACTTCACTACCCCTTCACAAACCAAAGGCTTCCTGTATTACTTCTGGTATTATAAAACTATGCAAACATACACAGGAAAATCACATATAATGCCATATTAAAACAATTATCCTTATTATCCATATAGCACATTAGCACATTGTGGGCCAAGTTTTCTTAATACACCATATAATCTGTTCCATACTAGCAAGCCCAGAGTAGTGTACCCTGTACTGGAGGGCTGCAACTGAACTTCACTGAAGCTGTGCAGCTAGACTGTTTGCATATGGAAGCTGGTAAGTAGTATTTCTTCCTAAACACATGAACAGCATTTGGATCCACCTATCAACTTTCCCAAACGTAATTGTTCCCCTCCACAGGCCATATAAAAAAAAAAAATGTTGACAGTTATAGACCTCATTTTAGAGAACATACTAGTCCTGTCATAAGTTCCACCACAATTTTTTTCATAAGCTATTTTCGGTTTCTTTGATAGTTTAGAAGTGTGACCAAATTTAACGGATTTGTTCTAAGTGTTCTACCAAAGCAAATTTTAATTGCTAAATAACCAAATTTTATTTTCAACCTTGCTTATCCTGATATGTGGGCTACATATTTATCAAATCAGGGAAAAAAAGTCATATTCAGTAGAATTACATAAATGCATATTCAGCTTCAATCCTTTGCTGTTCCATTAAAAGAATGTATTATGAATTTGGTATAGCTCCTTTTCGTTCTATAGAGTTAGCTGGGAGTATTGCAGAGAGCAACAGTACCGAAAGGAGAGCATTCATTTAAAGACCTCACCTACCCCAAGCAAAATATCTGATTTTGTGAAAAATATTACACTGGCAATTTATGTAGCAGTAATCTTAGTACTGTTTTTTACTTCAAATTAACCAAATCCAGAGGCCAACTTGTACAAAAACTATGGAATGAGATGATTAAAACAGTTCTTAACAAAATTGGTCTGGATTTTTGATTTTTGAATGACGACCTTAGGGCTGAATATGCTGTTCAAAAAGCTATTGTGTGACTTAGAAGACTGAGTCTCATAAAGCAACTTAATCATTTAAGTCCCTAGGACTGATTTAAATATTTAGGTGCTCTAGTTGTAATGAAAATAAATGTGGTCTAGGCACTTGGGAGAACTGACTCTTTTGTTCAGAAATCAGAACATAAAGGAGTAAGGATAAAAGAAAATCTCATCTAATATTTCATTCCTGGCAACATTAAGATTACCAAACATCATTTTTATTTCAGTAGATCTTTTTTTCCACCAGCAAAAAGGACAGCTGGTAGAATACAAGCAAAGAAATACAATCTTTGTCAGTTTCCTACTTTCCATTTTCCTAAATGTGTATCATATAAAATGAATACTTTAAGGCATTCGGATCCTGTAGCTTGCAAGCAGTTTCCAATAACTAGGTGTTTCAACAGAAAAGTAAAAGGTAGCCTAAGCTGAAAAGCAGGTCATCTTAATAGATAATCATGGTCTTGCCATTAGGTCAGACTGCATATTTGGCTGCTCTACATGCAGTGCTTCACCTTCCTATCTGTAAGCTGGAGTTCTGGAAAGTTATGGGCGTTTAGGCTTTAATCAGTTGTGTTACTGTGAGCAGAGAGATTCTGGTACAAGAGATTCAGATACCACCTCAGCCTGGGTGGAGAGAGGCCCTGGAAAGATGCACAGCTGTGAAAGAGGATCACCATGAAGCTGAAGTAGCAAAGGAATTATTATGGCTTTGGAGATAAATTTAACTCATTTCAGTAGAAAACGTTTCCCAAAGACAGAGAGTGAGCACACAGCAAGAAGTGCTCCTGCTTCCGATTTGCTGTTGTCATCACCAATAGTAATAGAAAACAAGGAGAAGACAGTCCATGAAATCAGGAAACAGAAGTCTAAAACTTTGGTATGGGATGGTATGAATTGCTTCTCTGATGCAAAAACACAAGGCTAAATTATAGCAGAGCATGAAAAGATTGACGTTATTTGGTGTTCCAATGGGTGAGAGAGAGATGGCACAGAAATCTCAGATACGTCAAAATAGGCTTTTGTCTCTCAGTGATTAGGTTTGCAAGTGATAACTAACAAACTTTTTGGCAACAGACAGGAACTATTTAGCCTATATTTTAGCATTTTATTGGGACCCATGATTGTGCCAAAAGCAATGGGTAGGGGATATAAAGGACACAGGCAAGAAGACAGCCTGCTTTCTAGGGACAACTCTAACAGAGGCAGAGGTAGAATACAAACTGGACATCTGGGAACATGGGGTTAGCTCTGGCACTGTGAACATGACTGGTGGGGGAAGTCTTCTGCAAGAAAAATCAGAACTGGGCTTGTAATGCAGCCACACAAGGGGATTGTCAGCAAAACTAATTTCCTGGAAGAAAAAGTAATAGTTCTGAAAATATATCAGTTAGTGAGCTGGAGCTGAGCTTTCAGTTGCAGTGGATTTTCAGAAAGGCTTTCAGGGGGAGGGGAAGGCAACAAGGGGAGATGCTTCTCAGCCCCTTGCAACAACCCAGAAGGATCAAAGCAAGGTGCTGTGCTACCTCTGGCAGCCATGGGGACAACTGCAGCTGCTTCAAAAGAGGAAAAACTGAAGTTATATCAGAATGTAAGGAAGCCTTACAATGAGCCTTTAGGCCTCAATGAACTCTAATAGAGAATTGGATGATGGTACTCAAGAAGCATTATATGACTTTAGACCTCAGTTAAAAAAAAAAATCCATAATAGGATTGTAATCACAACACAGTAAACCAAGGGTCAACTTCAGCATAAGAAAGATTCTGTTCTTAATTTATAACATTTTAACTTCCCCTGCATGTACTGGAGTTACTGGTAGTACATAATAATGTGTCATTATTGTATAGGGCTCCATGCATATTACTCTACCTACAGTTTTTAAAAGTGTTTTTTTTTTTCATTTGCACTAATACATAAAATTCAGGAATTGGCAATAGACTGTTCCCAACATTAACGCAAATAAGAAAGGTTCCACGTAATTTTCTTTAATTACTGGACTGTAAAAGATGGTCATATACATTGAAATATTAGCTAAATGAGTATTAACCTTTTTTTTTTCATTAGAATCTCCAGTCATTCAACTGGACACTGACTCATGCATTTGCTTTTGAGATAGATGTTCCCAATGAACCCCATTAGCTCCCCAAAGCTTCACAGTAACAGCTGGAAATCAGTGAAGGCAACACTCAAAGAAAAATGGGCTTGAACGGGAGCACTTATTCCCTCCTGAACCAGAATGCCTCATACTAATTGAGAACAACTTCACTGGGCTGACAGAGCCTCTAGTTCCAACATGATAAAAATGATGTTTACAGTCCCCAGGGGTACTGAATAGAAGTCTGCCTTCATGCATAGGAAACGTATTAGCAATTGCATCAGTTGTAAAAAACAGCTGCTTAACCACCCCCCCACACAGACCCAAAATACTGGACAGAGGCTGTCAATTTGGAAAGAGCAACGGCAGCCATACAGTCAAATGGAAAATATTCACAAACGACCAGCACTGGACTGAGTGGCATACGAACAGGCAATGCTATGGTAACAGAAATCAGATTTAATTGAAAATGAGGTATGAAAGAACTAGGGCAATAACCCCTATTTTTCAACAGCATACATTCCAAAGAAAATTGAAATGTACACAAAGCAAATACCCTTAAGAAATAATGTGCTACAGTAATTTATTTCTAAATCAGGATCAGGACAGTTATTAATATTTGTTTCATTTCTGCTGCAAAGAACACATACCTCAAAGAAAATCCTGATAAGTAAAGGAAGATAAAATTGACATAAACCAATTGTAAGTCACATGTTTCTTTCTGACCTGCTCTTTCAAGTAAAATATCAAACAGGAAATACATTTTCCCAACCTTTCCTTTCCGAGGTGAAGAATATGTCTTTTCCCTTAGATGGACATCTCCGTATTGCTGTTGTAGCTCATTACCAAGGTAGAAACAACAGCCAGCTATTCAACCATTTACATAGAGAACATGAATCAGCCTGGAAAACACAATGAACCTTAGACATCTATTCAGAAAAGAAACAGAGTTTGCAGATGAATAACTTACTGCTGTCATCCTGAATATTACAGAAAGGAAATGACCTATTTATTTGTAAAGCAACATCATTGATAAATGTTCAATTTAACCTTGGGATTATATTTGGTAACTTTTTTTCCCTAAAAGTATTATTCCAGTGTAAAGCTACATATTTTTTTTTCCTTACAGAACTAGTATTTACCATTTAATAGCCAACTGGCACAACAAACTATTTACTTCACTTCTTTGGTTCTGTATTTCTGAGAGACATGTAATTCTATCAGCATACAAGTGGAAACAAATTCTCATGTAAAACAAATATCCATTAATATGAGGAAATTCCTATCTTATATTTTGATTTTGGTCACTTAACTATGATTTCAAGTGAAGGTTTCTGCAGACAATTTGTTTACAGACCGAATTTCTGCATTGTTTAATACAGTATCATGGAGAGATATCCAAGATACTTAAGTACTGCTATTTAATTGTCTTTGAAGTACAAACTACTCAGCTGAATAAATCCACTTAGATGAAGACCCATGCTATAACAGCATCTATACTGCTGCCAGTTCCCAAGCATCTAGAAATGTGACTGCACCAAGCAGAGGAAGCTCCTGCTGGGACTTAACACCATCAGATAGTTTCAGCAAAGTAGTGCTTTCCTTTGCTTTCAGTAAAACTCCAAGTTGTAATTCCCATAATCAGTGATGCACACAAAGTTTTAAAGCAGAGGAAAATTAATGAAAAATTAAAATCACATTGTTTTTAAATAAATATGACCTTCCATCAACATTTGTTAGAAACAAATCTGCCTGTTACTGAAACTCTTCATTCTAGCCAAAAAAAACTTCTCCATTTTAACTGCATCAGATCTGAGATTTATAGATAATAACTCATTGGACAAATCTCTTTTTCATTATATCTGAAGGTATACCTAATCTCTCATATTATCTTAGCCTATATCTTCCTCTTTATGTGGCTAGTCACACTTAAAATCAACACTGAGTTTTGGCAATGTTGGTCTCTGTAACATTGCTGTAGTAGATCTTAAATGCAGTAGATCTTAAATTGCTTAAAGCTTACAAGAGCAGACAAAAATTCGATGAGAGTCATAATCAGAAAACTAAACAACTTGGTTTCTCAGAAGAGTAATAAAATACAAATGTTAATCTTTAGAATTGTTCACTAGTGCCAAAACAAAAGTCATAGTCCTCTAATCGTTGTACTTGTGATCTAGAGGATCTTTGTTCAAGGAGATATAAAGCTCAAATGGCTCCAGAGAGCTCAGTAACAAAATTAATGAAGAGTTTATGTATGTTGCGGACTTCTTAACTAGTAAAACACAATTTTCTTTAAAATAGACAGAAGTAACGAATCAGAAACACTCAAATGCTCCAAGAACTGATGCCTATGTCAAATCACGTGCCATTAAACAGTCTAAAGAAAAATTAAATAGAGAAGCCTATTAAGAACATTTATAAACATCCATTCCTCAAATCACTAGAAGCAGGGGGGAACCTTCCCTCCAAAAGAGGGAGAGACTAGATTGCGTATTTCTGCACATCCTGTGCTTGTATTTAAAATAAATACCTTCAATACCTGTGGTCACCAGGAAGTGTCTTCCCATCCTTTTTAAGCAGGAGGAAGGAGCAGAGGTAGAACATAAAATGAAAAAGTTTTGGTTGGCCCCCTCACCATGCTTTGGGGAACAAGAATGTTCTACAGGGTGCTATAAGGTAAGACGACAAGCGTAACTCTCCACTACTTGCTGGTTCAGGAGAGCAAATGGGCTTTTCACTAGACTTCTGATTTGCCCTCTGTCTGTTCTATTGTTTTTTCTTGCACTTGACTACAGTCCCTTGGCAAAGCCAAATTTTGATTGATTATTGTGTCATTTAGCGCTCATATATTGCCTTCTATGTAATAAGAGATTCCTGGATTCCACCCTACTTCAGAAGGTTTCAGCCAAGAGATTCATTTGACACTTATTCATAGTTAATGGACAGACATTTTTAGGGGCACTAACCTATTTTAGACATCCTGATCCATCCAGGTCATATTAACATGACAGAAAAAGACAGCATTTACAAAAACAGAGGGAATTTTAAAATTTTCATCTACTAACTTAACCCATCATCAATAAATGCGTATTTGTAACTATAACTCATTCAGAGCTGAACTGCAAACAGACGACACAGCCAGATGTTCTGCACAGCACAACTCTCCATGTGCTGAAAGTTCCTCTAAAGTCTGACTCCATCTGAACTGAGGCTTTGCCTTAAGCACAGTATTTTACCACTGGTCCTCCCTTTTTGCCTGCTCTCCACATCCCCTCCACTTCTCCAGTCAACAACTGCTGTCCCTGGTGCCGCACCCTGCTGACAGCCTGCCAGGGTGACAGCTTCATTTTTGATTGGTATCACTCATTTCAAAATATTCCAATTCCTGGGCACTCAATCTATGTATTATTGAGAGGATCCCAAACTCTTGCATTATGGTAGCACGTAACCGTATTTAAGAGCCTGGCAGCCTGGAATGCAAAGCAGAACTAATGCAAAGTAGAAAAAAATGTTAAAAGAGATAGATGGCCTTAAGGACTGCTAGATGGGATGAGGTACTGGAAAAGGAGGGAATTTAACTGATGAAGTGAGTTAAATTTGAAAGGATGGGAAAGGATGAGCAGTTTCTGTTGCAGTAGGTGCTATCATCTTGGAGACGACAGCAGCAGGATCAGGAGACTCTGCTGCTTATTTTATTCCATCAGGAGTGACCACAGGCTCAGGCTGGTAGCAAAGGCTGCAGTGTTCACAAGGCGCAGTGTTAATGTGCTCATCCCAACAGTGTAAGGGCATACAACACCAAAACATAGCAGAAAGCCACAACTCAAGTCAAATTCACCATTACTTGATTTTTTGATTCCCTTCTTGTACAGGAATCAAAACAATTTACTTCAATCAACACGAGCCACGTATCCCACTTCAAGTTTATCTCAAACTGTGCTGTGCCATGTGCTCGACCTACCTCTGCAATGGCTGTTCACATTCCTGCCTTATCACACAGGCACTGGAGCATCCCATGCTCAATAAACTTATCTCGACTACTCCCTTCTTGGCAGGACTGAGCAACTTCTATCATTCTCCTGACCTTGCTATCACATTTAAGTTTATGTAAACAAATCATTTACTGAGAATTATATTACACTATTAAAAAGTCATTGCAAAAATGAGCACAGTTTTTGATACTTAAATGCTAGCTTCATCCACAGTTTAATCTTTTCTTTTCAACCTTTAGAAAAATTTACCTAGACTTCCTTAAAAAAAAAAATTTAAACAAGATAGGGATGCTTAATTTCATCCAGTAAAATTACTTTCATTCAAGTGGAAGTTGACTATTTTGAATTCACAAGAGATTTACCATGGGTATACTAAATACAGATATATTTGTACATAAAGGTTTAAATATAAAATTAAACTGAACTGTAAGTTTATATAAATACGAAATATGTACATTTTAGTCCTTGATATCAAATTAGTATTTTTAATTTGGGTTTCTGATTTGGGCATTCGGTGCCAAAGAAACAGAAGAGGAAGCAGGCAACACTATTTTTTTTTTCTTAATTAAAACAGCTTATGTGTTTTGCCCTTCAAAATTTACAGTTTACTAAGCTACTGGAAAAAATAAAACTGTGCTCCAGGCAGATTCTATCTTTTTTTTTTTTTTTTCCCCAAAAAAGAGTTTCCACCAAATATCTTCAAAGCCCTAACATTTTGTGCATTTAGTATTTTCTTCCAGTCACTTTGGTTTGGACAAGGTTAAACATTAAACTAATCCTAGTCTTTTTCCTTTCTCTTTTCTTTCATGACCCTTTCACTTGAAAGCCAATCAACATAATCTTCTGCAAGCATAGCACTACCTGACAAACTATCACCCCGAACAGACCTCAATCCATCCTGCAAGGCAGCAGTTACAAGAAATCATTGAACTCTGAATGGTCCCTGCATCATCTGAGAATAAATCAGAAGGACAATATATTTCGTGGATCTAAAACAGCCCCATCAATAAGTAACCTAAGCATCAGGAAAATGACCAACTAGAATGCTGACGAACACTCATGGCCTTTTATTGGGGTCAAGGGGTAGGACTGCCCAGGAACCCTTTTGCCTTTCTTCTTCCAAATACTCTTTAAGGCCTAATACCATGCAATTTCTGATCCATGTGTTGTTTCGGCCTTGTACAGCCACGCAAGCCGAGGCTGTTTTCTCCCTTCTTCTCCTAGTCACACAGCGCTGTGCTGAGTGGTCCCTGCACTGTTATCAGGCAGCTCGAACTACACAGTCAGAAATAATCAAGAACTGAAAAACAAGGTCAAAGAGAGACAAACAGACAGACAAATATCCACAAAGCTTCAAAGTGCAAAAAGCATCTCTCAATGGAGCAAGCAAAGCCTTTCTGCAGCTACACAAAACCCAGAAGCCAACCTGCTACATTTTGATGGGGAATGTGGAAGAAGAGAGAAATTTTGTTTGTTCATTTTATGAATTTCCCCACTAAGGCAAAAGTTTTCTTTTTGCCTTTTCATTTGGTTAAGGCTTTTATTTTTTAACACTTCCATTTAAGAGTGTGACACACTCACGGGGCTTGGATTTCTCCTATTAAGCAGCTTTTCTGGTGGCTTTGTTAAGGACATCTACAGAACAAATGTTGACTAAAAACAGAATTAATAATGGATTTAAAGGGTGCCAATGCACACAATGGGAACAGCTGTTTTGCACAAAGTAACTATACACATCTGCACAGACTTTTCTTTCTTATACTTGGTGGGGGGGGAAAGGGTGTTGGGTAGAAAAAACAGCAACCCTCAAGTATTATTTAGAAATCTTTAACAATCTAAAATTCTTTAGCAGAGACAAGTAACTGCTAAACAAAATGCATACTTATTAAGGCTCTTCAGAAACAGACATACATCAGTTAATCACATGGGAGAAGTCTGTGGGTAAATCAATATTTTCCTTTTTTTCTAATATAGATCTAAAGAGTGCATGCACTCTATGGGGAAAAAAAAGAAATAACTGCATCAAATAAAAAGATATAATCATGCTCACAGAACTTCTGTTCTATAATTCTACATATCCCACCACAATAGAAAATATGCAATGTTTGTTGCATGCCAGAAAAATATATATATATATTCAACTACGGGACAAACACAGATTTGAGGCCATTTCCACAGGTATGTTAAAGTAGAATTTGACCTCTCAATCTACTGATAAACTCATATACGTGAACTCTATCAGTTTGATTTCTCACATGAAAGAGAACCATGAGCATCTGCAAATCAACACAGCAATGAGTACGTTTAAGAATGCCTCGAACTAGCAAGACTGGCAGGTTGAGCTTGTAGCATCATCAGGAAAAAAAAAAAAAAAGTCTGAAGAGTAAAAGAGGCTCTTTCTTGGGGAGGAGAACTGCACAAGGGGTTAAGGACCGACTTCAAAACATTTTCAAAGAACCAATACAATTAAGAGAAATATAGTCATTAATCATATTCTTTCAACACATTAATGTAAGGACATGAAAATAGGGACAAGAAAAAATGAAGGGCAAAATTAACCTTGCCTCTAGAAATTTTCAGTTCAGATTCTCTGAAGTTTGAGAAGAAATTACTAGGGATGAACAAAAAAATTGGTTTCATTATAACAAGATGGATGACTAGCTTCGTTCTTTGGTAAGAAACAGGTCAGTACTTCTGAAAAGATGAGAGTCTAAAATGAGGAGCTAAATGGAAGCCATTAATTGTCACAATGTGAAAATGCCAAATGGGTTAATCCAGAGCTTTGATGTACGAAGAATTCATTGTTATCATCCCACACTGGAAAAGAAAACGTTGAGCTTTTACTTTGGATGAAAGGATATTAACCAAAATACTCATATGCCACTTACAAATTATTAAATATGTCAGCTACTACAGTGTGCAGTGGAAAAAAAAAAAAGACAATTTATCCCCTCCATTACACAAATGCAAGCCTAGGGCAAAGACCAAGAACATCCTGGAGGGTGACAGTGGCAACATTGAGAAAATAAAACAAATTCTCCTAATTTAGTGCATTGACTAAAAAAACCTTCCTGAAAATTCCTTTCTCCATCCGGGGGTGAATAAGTAAAGGCAGACAGTCCTTCTTTTTAATGCTGACATTACCAATACCCACCACTGGATCACACCAGTCACCCATCTAGTCAAGTTTCCTCTTGCTAATCAAAATAAGCATGAAGTGTTTCAGGAAAAAATGGCAGTGTCAGCAAAAGGAAGTGAGACTACGTGGACCCCTTCTGATTAAACATGGCAGCACCTGAAAGACACAGATCTGAAGCCCAGAAAGGAAAGAAAAAGTGATGTGGCCTCATTTTCTGCCTTCAACAGACTTTCTCGCTACAGTGACTGCTAAATAAGACAGGGCAAGGGAGCAAACTCAGTACCAGTACCTTGGTTTCCCACACGGCTGAGTTTGTTCCCTAGCTCTGCTGTACTGCCATTCCCAAGGCGAGATCATACTCTTCAGTCAAGGGGCCACTTCTGAGAGGCAACATGGACAGGTCTGCACCAGTCTTGCTCTCTTCAACCTTCAGAGCCCTTCCACACAGCAAAGAGGACGCTGACCCCCCAAGCCTCCCATGTGCCATGATGTTTCACAGATGCTCAGCTTTGTTTCATTGCAGCTTTTCAGTACTTAAAGGGGGCTTATAAAAGAGATGAAGACTGACTTTTTGCTCAATCAGATAATGACAGGACAAGGGAGAATGGTTTTAAACTAAAAGAAGGGACATTTAGATTAGAGGTTAGGAGGAAATTCTTCACTCTGTGGGTGGTGATGCACTAACAGGCTGCCCAGAGAAGCTGTGGATGCCCCATCCCTGGAGGTGTTCAAGGCCAGGCTGGATGGGGCTTTGGGCAACCTGGTCTGGTGGGAGGTGTCCCTGCCCATGGCAGGGGGTTTGGGACTGGATGGGCTTTAAGGTCCCTTCCAACCCAAACCATTCTATGGTTCATGCTTCAAGTACCACTGCTGAGCTAGTATATAGCCCTGGCACAAAACGTGAACTGGAAAAAGATATACACCCATTATATAGAGAGGAGCATTCCACGGGCCCAGTACCAAGTGCTATGCGTTTTGAACACAACCAGACCACTCTAAAGGAAAGAAGCCACACACAATATGGACAAAAAACAGTACACACTACTGTCTTTGGGACAAGGAATTTCTTCCTGCCCCTCTTTTAGGTATCAGTACAGATATGTCCTCAGCATCTGATTTGCAGTCCATGGGTGCCTCACTTAGGAAGATTGTTCTGTTCTTAATATTAAATTCTCTGTAACTGTAAGCATGTTTCCTTCATTTTGGTTTAAATTTCATGCAGTAATGCAACAAAAACATAAATAACAAGAATCACAGCATCCCATTTCCTGCAACAGAATTGAACAGAGAAACCATTAGCAAAAGATCTAGTTCCAAAAATGAAAAGCAAAAAAGAAGTTCAAGAGAATCAGTAGGGAAACTTGTCAACACGTGAGAAAAAGAACATACATGTCAGTATGGTCAAAGCTCAGTGAATTTACCCATTCCCTCCCCACCCAGAAAAAAAAAATTTCTTAAGATTAGAATGTAAGAGATTAAGTGATTTTTTTTTTTAATCATAGCAATTCTGATAACATTTTAATAGTTAAATTAATATTTTTATTCATTGTCCCCCTAAAAAGTCACAAAAATTTCACTACTAGGGCTGATTCGGTTAAAAATTCTACAACTAAACTTACAAATAAGAGCTATGAATTCTGTGGCTCCCTTTTTTCCCATTTCTAATACTTCTATTGTATAACTAGAGGTCAGCTGATTCACTTTCGATTTTATTGATCCTAAGATTTTCTGTTAAGGATGTCCTACTTGCTCTACATTGATTCAATGTCATGAGAAAGTCTATAAAAATGCTTTTGCTCAATAAGTACTCTATTTAACAATCATGACCACTCTTGCCCTCATCCTAGCACAAAAATTATCTGTATTTCACTTAAATGTATTATCCCTTCACTTTTTACAGTTATACATTATGTACAGTACATCAGAAAAAGATGTGAAAGAGACAATGTATAAGTTGGGTTTTTTATATTTTTCTAGCATATGTTGATGTATCTCATCATATTCATATTTTTTGCATCCTACTTCTGAGTCTTGGCACAGGGAAAAGTGATTTTTCTCCTATTACCAAGTATTTTACAGACGACTTAATTTTGTGGGCAGGAGGAACTGTTTGCACTGCTTGCTTCTGAGTCTCTGCAGATTCTATTGTTCTTCCTTAAATAGTTTGAGTTCTGATTTCCTCCTACCAAATTCAGGTTTTCAAATTATTATGGATATTAGCAACGGGTCAAGCACTAATAAAAAAATGCTGGCTTTCGTATCATCAAATCAATAGCAAAAAGCTTAGGTTAGGTAGGTGGACATTTTCTATATATGCTCACATGTGCGTCTGTCTAAAGTTTCATCTGAATGTTTTGGAAGCATTCATATTCATATTTGCTTCCCAATGTGTTTTTCCTGTGATTATCTTTGCAGACTTTTTGCAGAGGAATAAAGAAATGCTATAAAACAAATGGTCTAAAGCAGTTGTTTTGCACATGCACTGAAGCCTGTAGTTGTGCCATTAGATATAATGCAGATATACAAAAAAAGATAAGTTCAGAAAAAAGAAAGAGAATTTACTGCTTTTATTCATATAGCTTATCCTACTGATCTTCAAGGCATTATCTGACCCAAAAAGAAAATAGATGAAAGAATAGTCAGCCCTCAACATTGTAAGAAAAAAAAAAAATTTAAACACAAGTAAAAACAAGAAAAAAATACTACTATCTTTACCCCTTTATATAAGCAGCTTCTTTTACACTGACTAGGAAATTGTAATTGGATGATACCAAATATATATATATATGTTGTACCAAGACCAGGAATCAACAGATTTAAGTCTTAAGACAACTTAATCTCATGAGACCCCACCTGGAGTACTGTGTTCAGCTCTGGGGCCCACAGCACAAGAAGGACATGGACCTGCTGGAATGAGTCCAGAGGAAGTCACAAAGATGATCAGAGGGCTGGAGCACCTCTCCTATGAACACTGGCTAAGGGACTTGGAATTGTTCAGCCTGGAGAAGAGAAGGCTCCGGGGAGACCTTATAGCAGCCTTCCAGTACCTAAAGGGGGCCTACATTACAGCTGAGGAGGGACTCTTGGTCAGGGGGTGTAGGGATAGGACAGGAGGAATGTCTTTGAACTAAAAGAGGGTAGGTTTAGGTTAGATATGAGGAAGATATTCTTCACTATGAGAGTGGTGAGGCACTGGCACAGGCTGCCCAGAGAAGCTGTGGATGCCCCAGAGAAGCTGTGGATGCCCCATCCCTGGAGGTGTTCAAGGCCAGGCTGGATGGGGCTTTGAGCAACCTGGTCTGGTGGGAGGCGTCCCTGCCCATGGCAGGGGGGTTGGAATGAAATGATCTTTAAGGTCCCTTCCAGCCCAAACCATTCTATGATTCCATGATCATACAAAGTTTAATCAGGCCTTTCTATTTCTTTTCTACTTCAAAAGAAGTTCACGATTCTATCGTATATGTTATATCTATCTTATATCTCAGCAGAAGACTTGTAATTCCACCTGTGAAATCAAAAGAATTTCAATACAAGACCAGTATTACAAGACCATGTGCCAGTAACACAAAAACAAGTTAATGTATTCTGCACAGAAGATCCCTCTCTGCCTCCCAGTCTGTTTATCAGCTATTATAGTACTTCATACCGCTTGGTGTCTTTGCTTCTGGTGTCTCCTGACCACAGCACTACAACTTTTTTTTCTTCACTTCCTGGTCCAGCCCCTGTGACAGTGAGGAGCAACGGACAGGAGAGAAGAGGAAGCACTACTGTCACATCCTGAATCTTATAGCTTGTCTAGTAACTGCAAGTGGGCAAAAAAAAATAACAGGGTAGACACGCAGTAGCGCTTGCCTGTCTCTTCTGTAACAGAAGCCAGTCCAGTACAGACAGGATGTAGCCAAAATCCCTCACACATTCAGCAAAATAACAATCAGAAAAGGTGACAACCATTTTTCCAGAAGACAATTCTGGAGAATCCATTCTGCCTGCTGCACTCTTGTCGAGCTTTGATTATTCTTGATGTGAATAATACTTTATGTCTTTGACTCATGCAGATAACACAAGTCACTTAAATAGTCTTCAGAGGAGAAGATGAACAAACCGCAAGTTAAGAAAATCACATTTGGTGAGCACGATTTACAAAATGCTGCTGTGCTGGGGCTCACAAGGGAGTGTGGCAGAACCTCCTGCAGGCACTCTGGGATTATTGTAGTGCACAAACCCCATCAACTAGTCCAGGACTTGCCACTCACACCCAACAGTGAGAGAAGAGAACTGAGAAGACTGTACTCCTTTTATTCTCTCATCCCTCTCTTCATACACATAGGGCAGATTGGGTTCAGACCCTTGGACAAGTGAAGAGAGAAGCAGATAAATAATCTGTACTTGATGGCTTTCTGGAAAAATCCCATCTCTGCCTAGCTCCAAGAGCTGTTTTCTCCACAACTTCTCCAATTAGCTAACTCAGAGTACCCCAGGAAATCCATTAAATGTCTGCTTTAGTAATCTATATAGCATTTTGTTCCCCTATAGCATTCCCTGTAGCAGTACATTCCAAAGACTTCATAAAAGCACATAAATTGAAAAGGCATTTAAAATATCATGGAAAAGAGTTAATAAAAAGAATCTACTTGGAAGTTTGCTAGCACATATTTTTGGAATGGAGAGGCAAAGAGAGAAGGGCAAGAAAGGAGAAGACAGAAATGAAGAAACAAGGAAGAACAGGACAGAGAGGGATCTCAGAGAATAGCTGAGATTAGACAGGGCTGCTGGGGACCATCCAGTCGCTCCCCCTGCTCAAAGCAGTAAACTACAGGTTGCTCAGGAACGTGACCAATCCCGAGATTCATCATGAAAAAAGTATGAGTATTTTCTCTCAGATGGAAAAAATATGCTGGGAGCTTCCAAGGACTGCAGTCTCAGGCTGTGTCAGCAGAGATTAAGACAGGAAGGCAGTAGGATGATACCTGTGATTTTCTGTCACATTTCTCAAGACTTAGAAAGTAGGTTTTCTCAGAAAGCGCTAGAGTATGAGAATCCACCTTAAACCTTAGCCCTCCCTTTGATCCAACACTTCAATACCCTCCCTGCCAAGAACCACTGCAGAACATCTCTGTTTCTGCAAGTTGAACTGGAATTGCTGCTTTTGATCTACACAGCATTGCCACAGACAAGAACTAAAGACTGGGGAGCAATTTACACTGTTATAAAGTTAGAGAGATCAGTAGCTAAGGCAAGCCAAAGAAGGTACATGAAGGCGATTCTTAAGTAAACATAGCGGAGAAGAAACGGCTGATTGGAAACTTCTGTACTTGAGCTCATCCAGGAGAGGCAAGTGCACAGGGAAAGGATCCATTGTATGCTGTGGAGTAAGAGTGCACACTAACTAACCCCCTACAAATTAAAGGTAGGGATTTTTCTTCAGAAAGGTATAACTGTTGGTTGAGACACTGTATCCCTGTATATGCTCTTTATTTAGAAGATCTTAAAACTAATTTTTCTTCAGAGAGAAGGCACACTGAATGGGGTAGTTTTTCAGGATGGTAAAGCACTTCCAGCCTCTCCTAAAATGCATTTGTTTCTCCTTCAAAATACAGAGTTGAATGAAATCCCATGGAAGCAACAAGCTAGAGGAGGAAAAACACTCTGAAATTATACTGCATGGAAGGAAAACATTCCCTGTAAAGCTTTTAAATGTAGCCTTTTGACTTCTTAACAACATAATTTTTCAAGTGTTCTAAAGAGCAATCCATTTTCTATTGACTCCTCCAGAAAACAATGCTTTGGTTTTGTTTGTTTTGCTCTTGTCATGTTATGTCAGCATGACAGGTTGGCAACTGATGCTGACCTTAATGGATTCTTGATAGAGGACCCAGGACCACAACTTAAAATGCTGTCAATTGCTGCTTAAATGAAAATCAAAACAACAAATTTACAAAAACATGCATCTTTTAGGTTATACTAGATTTAATGGTGTTTTCTTTACCAATTTCTCCTGCTTAGCTATTTAGGATAAACAATACTTCTAAAGCTATGGATTTTTAAAAGATGTTTGGAGTCCACAGTTGTGCCTCTTCAAAATTAAAAGCCTTAAAAATGTTTACTTAGAAACTAGAAAGCAGCTATTACTGTAGAAAAGCATTTCTTTTTACTAAGAAGTTAACGTAATTTTTACATTACTTAACACAGAATTTGTTCAGTCCCAAATTGTCACTGCATTGGCAGGAGATTCAAGCAGCTCTGATGAATATTGGAAGGTAGTAATAATGTGATTCTATCCAGCCAACTTTGGTTTCATAGGAAACACTTTTCTTGAACCACGTACACACTTTTTCCTACTGCGTAGCACTGTAATAGAAGGAGACCTGAATGATGGCAAATTATATCTCAAATATCTGTTTCAGCTGGGAGTCTTGCAACTTTCTCTGTAAAGCTTAAGGTAGGACAATGGACAAAACAGCCAATAGGGCTGATTCAAGATGGCAATTTCTCTGTCCTTATACTCTTCAAAGTATTTTAAAAAATTAATCAGAAGTTACAATTTTGTGGCAAGACTTGAACTAGATTATAGAAAGTCCTAGGATCTTAATTTCAGCATTAAAACAACATGAAACAACACCAAGGATGCAAATGATGGTCAGAAATGTCATGGACTTTCTTCCAAGTAGACTGTAGTAGTTCCATTGTAATTTGGAACTACATTTGCTAATCTTTCACTACCTACTAAAGAGGCACCTTTCAGAAATTAAGGGTTTCTCCCCATCTACAAGTTTTGAGTAGACCCTTATTGAACATTTTATGCCAGTGCAATGGGAACAGTTTCAGCAAGTTTATACATAAGCAAATTCCAAGTTTCTCATTGATGAAGGTACTGTTTATCCAGACCTAGAACACTAAGTCTTCTGTTTATCAACAGAGAACAACACCAGTACAAGTCTCCTTCCACAAAGCACCATGTCACCATGTTTCAAATAGGGTAGGAAAAGCAGTTTCTCCTGTGGGCTCCAGAAGCAGACAACTCTCCTTGTCTTATGCAACATTTAGCCAAGATAAAATAGATACAAGTGAGTTTGGAAAGTGTGAGATACGTAGATGTACTAAGCCCATCATGTATTGGGATACGATACAGCCCTTACTACATTAGTCTTAATTCAAACTGGTACCTACGAGTTGAACTCTGTAATTGCCTGAAAATTCTCAACAGCCCCTAGTCCTTCAGGATTGCCATAATAACTACAGATAAAGTAGACTGCTTTAAGAAAATGTATGCTTCCTAAATGAGATTCTGATCTGTCTGGACTTCATACAGGAGCATTGTCTTCTCCCTAAACATCCAAACAGGATTCCCCTATTCATACTTTTCTAACCAAATCCAAACAAGCTCTCCAGTTAAAGCATAAATGCCTACAGAAAACAGTCCTATTAATACCTGTCTTTTGCTAGTATATTAATGTACACTATATAGAGAGTCTTTCCTGCGGACCTTTTAGATTAAGACTCGTGGCTCACCTGGGTACAAAACTGTGAACACATAAGGTGTGAAATCTTTGTCTCAACTTTGTTCACCATGGGCTCCAGAGGCAGCTGAAACAGCTGGGAGGAAGTCAGCCAGCTTCTCTTCCTCTCCACATATCACTGGAGATCTGTCCTCAAATTAGAGCATAGCTCCTGTAGCTGAATGTACCCTATCAGGCAAACTCATCTATGGTCTAAATGATATTTTGGAGATAAGCATGGAGGTAGCCAAGGGCAAGGCATACATCCAATTACTTTAAGTTTTTGCCTGAGATTTGTATATATCCATGTGGATATGTATGCACACGTGTGCTCAGATACACAAGACAATCCACTGAAACAATGACAGAAAGAGCAGTAAAATTTTACTATTCTCCTGAATCCAATCATTTTTCTTCAAATCACTAGGAAAAGAATAGACTTAAAGTTTACATTCTTTTAAACAGACTTTTACAAAATATAGCTTACACATTCCTGTTAACACAATGTAAACTACGGTACACAGAACCACTGAACTACAAAACAGTGAAGTAAACTCCACTCTACAACCCACAGAAATCCAAAAAACTCTCCTTCTTCTTGATGGTAGAATTTCAGCAAGAAAGAATTTCACTTAGTCTTAAGATCAACAACAACAATGGCAAAAGGTAAAGATTTTTTTAAAATTTATATTGTGCTAAATATCTATGCTGACATTTCTCTTTAGCAGTCCTTTGACTTCACCCATTAACCTACAAAGAAGTTCCCAAACAAGAAAGCTCTTAATGCCTCTTGTCTGTTTTATGCTCCAGGCTTTATTGCATTAATAGATAGTGATAATTATCAATTTATAATGAGAGATTGCAACTAAATCCAGAATAAAGCCACAATAGAAACAAACTAACTTTCACTAAATAAAATGGAGTCAAATATTACCAATTGTCTCACACAGCCAGGCCAATTTCCAATGTCAAAAGTCAAGCAATAGAAAAGTGATATTTTAGGGGGATAAGATCAAATATTAAGGAATTAATATCAATTAAAAATGTATATTACGGACTACTGAGTTACAATAGTGAACAAACATGATGTTTGGGTAACAAGTCTTCATCACTTTTTTTTTCCACTTTTTACCTTTTAATTTCAATATCTTATTAATTTAGGTAAGCTTCGATTGATAAAATTCTTATCACATCTGGCTTACAGAATGCTCCATATCTGAGTTCACCAGGACATAATAGATCCATAAATGGATCTCTCTGTCGGCTTCTAGATATTTGCTAATGACAACTTAATTGTTTGCTAATCACACAGCTTTGAAGTTTGTTGCAAGCTAAAAGTGACAGTTTGTCTGAGGCAAATGAACTCTCTGGGTTCAGCTATTACATTTCAAACATTAAAAAGTACTTAAAGAGATACTTCAAATACTGTTGAAAATGAGGGATTTCAGTGACATCAATGGAGTTACAATTGCATGATAACTAGCCTAAGTGAGATCGGACATAAAACCCTAAGCTTTATAGTGTTATTTTGACCTACAAATATTACTTCCTATTAGAGTGCTACTACATATCAGTATGAAGAAATTAATACTACTTCCAAAAACTAAAGAGAAGTGGGGCTGATAATCTAATATTAATGAAACACGAGAATTACTTGATTTACCTGACTCTGCAATTCACTCTGTTGCTTCAGGCGAAGATTTTCTGGTGTATCAGCCACCGTAGTGAAGGACTGCTTTGGGTAATGTCTAAAACAAGAAGCACAAAGCCAAAGGGTAAATATTTACACACGATAGAAAGTCAAATGCATCCTAACACTCTTTCCTATACTGTACAGAACTATTTCAGAGTTTACTGGGTTTGTGACAGAACTATTTAGTCTAAAAATATTGTGGCATCATGCCTTGCAAACACAACAGGAATGAGTTCCTGTACTAAGTCTAAATACCACCCATCATCCTGGCCACTGTCTGCTGAGACCAACAGGACAAAATTTGTTTTCAATAGAGTGAACAAAAGTATGTTTAACTGCACTTTCTTGGTATAGTCATGTGATGAATGAAGACTGAAGTAGAATGCCTTAAAATATAAGTGGTGTATATAAATTCAAAAGTTACATAAATGAGTACAGATGGAGTAGCATGGTGTCTTAAATCCATTAGTGCAGAAACTTGAGTGATCAAGACAGGTTATACTGACATTCCAGGTACAGAAAGTGAAACTCTTTAATGGTAAATGTGTTGATACACTGCTGTATATAAAAGAAAAATCATATCTACTACCAAAGGTTGTAATGGCTCAGGACTGCAATCTATTAGGCATCTCTTTTTTGATTTGAAATTTTACACCACTATAACACATTCCTACTATTTTCTTTGGCATTTTAGACATCTTTAATAGTAAAATCCTAGTCATCATATTTAGATTTCATTTACAGAACTATGATTTATTCATTTTCATAGATTTATCCTGTAACCTTACTGCCAAACTGAAAGCTATCTTATAGGAAAAACCAACAAAAGAAGGAAATAACAACAGTAGACAGGCTATCCCAAAAGACAACATGAGGCAGCAACATTTAAATGAAACTGATTCTTACTAATTTATTTCCAGAACCTTCAGTCTCAAACCAAAAGATTCAGCTTACAATTATGTGAGGCACTCACGCATGCAGTTACCACTCACAGCTTCTCATGTCTGTCAGCTAATCTATTTGTGCCTCTAACATTTCAGAGGTAAAACAAAACAGGCATAGCATTTTAGACACAATAACATTTGCAGCTTAATATCTGCAGAGGGAGTAAGCAGTAAGTAAGAGTCAAAAGACTGAGGACATACAGTATTAACCTTGAGTTTGCCCACGGAAATGTTTCTCTCTAATGTGTTCTTTCAGAAACTAGTTCAGTCTCTACAGCTCCATCAGAAAATTTCTGTGCTTTGCAAATATGATATATATTTTCAATCAAAACTAAGTTTTATTTTCCATTTACAAGTCTTATTTCCATGAAGTGTGGGGTTTCATAGTTAATTTTTATCTGACAGATGGAGGGCTAATGCCACTGCACGTTTAAAAATTTAAGGTGAATTACATTCCCACCTATTCATCTGGAATAGCCAACATCACTGAAAACCAGAAAAATAAAATCCCAGTCATGATGCAATCCAGCCAATTCTTCTGCAGCTACAGTCCTCCCAAACCCACCTAAGCTGTAGCTCAGGCCGCAGGAAGCGGTATTTCTTGGGAACGGTTTCATTCAGACAATGCATGTGCTGAAGGAGGCTGCTGCCTGTCTTCCTCCCTTCTCAGACCAGGGGCTCCCCATGGCCAGACGATGCCAGGGAGCTGAATGGCTCAGCCACAGCTCCAGCAGCAGATAGGGAAACAGGACTGGGCTTTGCTGAGGGCATAAACTGGAATCAGCGCTTGCATGAAGCAAATGCTATCAGCACAAGAAGGTGCTGAATGCCTTGGGAGATGCAGATACTTGCAGAAGTGAAGGGTTTTCTTCCCCTTTATTTCACCTCTTCCCTCATCCTTCCTCATTTGGTATAGAAGAGGAAGACAAATGCCAGACTGGCCACAAGGAGTGCCATGAGCTCCATTTGGAAAGCAGCAATGGACAGATGGAGAAGGCAACGAGCCACCTCACAGCCAGGGTTTGCTGATATCCAGGGAAAATTGTGGCAATGAAGAGTGCGCAGTGTAAAGAAAGGCAGCCTCTCAGATATCCATAGATAACTCAAGCAGAGAACAGAAACCTTGCCCCCAAAATATCAACTACCACACACACGATTCAAAAACAATGTTAGGCACATGTCGAATGCCAAAAACAATCCCATAAAGTTTCATAGCACTGCTTTTTATCGTGGTTATGTACAATGACCCTGGTACCACAATCACGACAATCAGCTGTACTCATCCCCTTTAACATGGGGAGCACAGAGCAGGAGCCAGCTCAGGTGGCTTCTTTTTGCCAAATCCCCTTGTGAATCCATGGGTAACACTGAGGCAGGTGTCCCAGTCACAGCCCTCAGACCCTGCTGGCAACAGCAGCAGAGGTGTTTCTGTAAAGCTAGGCTCCCAAATTATCCTCCTCTTTATTCTGAAGCATATGAGTGTATACTTTATCCCCATCCTACACCAGCTTTTATCTCTGACCATTTGCAAGTGAAATGTTTTTTTCCACAATTAGTATTCAGAAACTCACAGGTATTTCAACAATCAGAGCAAATCACTTGAGCACTGATGTTATCTAAGATCATTACTTATTTTAGAAACAGTAGCTCCATATTTCAAGTGGAAAAGGTATTCTTTGTCTTGAACAAGTGGTGCTTTAGTATGCTTCAAATGACAGTGCAAACTGATTGTATCAATGAAAAGTATTTACACTTGAACATGGAAGTAAATAGTTCTCATGACAAAATGAAAAAACTGCTGAAATTGAAATCGGCCTTTAAACTGATCATATTAACCATTTATCACAATGTATTACTGTGATTAAAAAAAAAAATCATTTAGCAAAATTAAATTAGCAAAGCATTCTACTATGGGCTGTCATTTTAGCTGTAGCTGATTTATGAAACCACCCACATGGTTTATCAACGAGAAAGGCACGGTTTTATATGCATCCTTCTAATTTATGGAAATTATTGCCTCCAAACCATTAAAAACACTAGTATTAAATTTAAATCCCATCTTCAGCATTTACATTTGTTTTAAGCTTACTGACACTGTCTTCAGAATCACTAAAAGTATCAGTAATTAAGACATTATCTGAAAACTATCTAAGATGCATTATAACACTGCACAATTCTGACTGAAATAGAGGTCTTATTAAACACGAATGTTAAAATGATCAAATCTGCTTCGTAACTATCAGATTAAGACTATACTACATTTCATTAGAATGGTCTGAATAGGGTGAGTGAATGGATGGCAGCAGCCTTGAACTCACAGGGCTCCCAGTGATACCGCAGCCCCTGGTAAGCTCAGTTTCCCTTTGTCTGAGGTGATGTCTGAGGAAAAAGCTGGGAATTGGTTAAAGAGGTTGATGTCATGCCAGCTGCTTAATAGCAGTGTCCAAAGGATTTTGTTTGTTTGTTTTAAGTCTTTGTTACTAGTCTAAGTCTACTTAGCAATATGTCTTACCACACTAATGCTATTAAGATTAATCCTGTATAAAGACCTATACAAGAAGGTCCAGAACAAATCAGTATACACATGATGGTGTTTCTGCTATGTACTGCATTGCTAGCTTCTGCTGCACAGCTTGATAAATAAATTAAATCACAACTCAATCTCTGACTGTATGAGAAAACACCTTCAATTTTGAGACTTGGAAACAATAACAGCAAAACCTTCAAGAATTCAGAAAACTACCTAGGAAAGTCTCTTAGCTTTTCCAGTGATGAATCATAGAAAATTTCCCAACTACTTGTTAGGCTTTCATCAGCTTTTCCACACTTTCAAACCAACAAAAGGAATAAAAACATGTTCTGAGAGATAATGGGATGAAGATTCAGCTTTCCCTGTTCTGAAAAAGGTCAGATTCAAAGCCTGAGATAAATTCAAGCCTGTTCTGAAATTAACATGTTTGTGCCTCTTTCTTGCTCATTCTGATTTATCCAAGATTTAAGATATGACTAAGAGATTTTTTGTGAGTGTATTTTCTAACTGTAATGTTAGCTGTCACAGTTACAGAATTACAACACTTAACTAGATTTCTGTCAGGTTATCTCTTCCCCTAGAATATCTATTCTAAATTGTCCACAATGTACAAATTGTGATATCTTTCAAACAGAGAATATCCACAAGCTACACAAATGAAAATTATTTCCCTTCTGCTAAGGAGAGGGACAGCTCTATCAAATCTTTTCAGAATACCAATTACCATCACTGTCTGTCACATCAGGCTATACCTGTCCTCTCCTAATTTTTGTTTCTAGTTCTTCTAGTTCAAGTCGACTCTAGAGGACAAGGAGGTTAAGAGAAAAAAAAAAAAAAAAAAAAAGGAAAAAAATGCACGTTTTCAGTTGCAGTAATACAGAATGGAAAAAAATCTGAAAATTAACAAAATGAAATTAAACCAATATTACAAGAATTACAAAAAACAGACTGCTTTTACAACCAGCACTTCTGTATAGCATACACATGAGCTTCAAACTGAACTTGAATAGTGAATAATGATGTAGTAGTTTGGATTCAACCCAAATTCATAACACCTGATGGACAGGTAGGCAAGTTCCTTCTCAAACCTGTAAGGGCCCAGTATGTTAATCGTGGTCTGAGCCCACATCCACAAACACCACTGAATTCAGCACAAAAACACAGGGGAGAAACAAAGAGCAGCAATTAACTTTCATACAGGAGACATGAGAAGAAAAAATTTACCTAGAAAAAGGAGACAAGGTATTAAGCTCTCCTCAGCCAGTGAGTGTTTAAACTGGAAGCTTACCCTCAGGTTTGAAGACTCAAGGGACTACTTTCCACTCCTTACCTTGAAACCATGCCATTGCACAGAAAGAAATGCAAGATGTGCAACAGCAAAAAAAAAAAAAAAAAAAAAAAAAAAAAAAAAAACAGCAAAAAAAGCAGGGAAACCTTGTGCATGGCTGACTTCTTGCTTCAGACTTCTTGTTCAGTTGCACTTCCTCCTCTGAAGCTCTGAGAGGGATTTCTCTGGGTTTTCTGTTTTGTTTTGAACCTTCTGTACAAGTTCGTTTACCTGTATAATATTATAAAGGCTTTTGGATGAGGAATAATCTAACTAGTGGGTAACACAGCTTTGGTACTGCAGAACTCAGGCAACAAGGCAGGCAAGGAAGGTTTGACAGCTCTCCACAAATGACTTTGAGGACAGAATTCTTTGTGGCTTCTGGCATCTGCCATGCTGTAGGAAG